>NW_024573009.1:0-1041 GCF_018153835.1 Drosophila eugracilis | reverse complement strand
GATATTGGATCGTACATAGACTCATCTTCTTTTCCTGTAGAGCATTGATAAGATTTGGGGCAACATGCAACATCAAACTCCATAATCTAATTCGCATTTAACCTGATCACCCCCAACACATCCAGCGTTCTCGCTCCACAGGTCGACTTCGAGGGATGGTTATTGCGTGAGTAAACATTGTGACTTGAGCATGTAACAGTGCCTCTCTAGAGGAAAAATATGATTAGTCCATATAAAAATGATAACTCCTATTTTACATACATACATATAATTCTTTATCTTTACACATTTTTACATTACAAATTCCTAATTGTTAATTTAAGCTAGATTAAACTCATTTTTGCAAGAATTAGGACCATGTAGGAGGCAGTGGGTTTAGGTTTGTCGGGTGAGACTGAAGAAATAGCTAGTCGAGGCTTTTGTATTGAATTTTTGATATTGGAAATGAAGTAAATTTATAATTATTATGGGCACCTGAGCTTATCGAGCCTCAATTTAAATGGGTAAGGGCAGCAGCAATTCGTTGTTGACTTACAGGAAGGGCGTGGGCAAAGCGGAAGAACCTCACCACCTTAGTTCTTCAACAGCAAGGTTTCCTGTCTCGACTTCTTATCCTTCCAGAGGACTGTAGCCCTTTCCCTAACTCCCTGTCTACAAATTTATTGTGTGGCGGTGATGCTGATTAGGGAAGTAGCCGACCCCTTGCCTCTTCCCCGAGCTAGGCCGTTCCCGTAGGCAGAGTATGCAACCAGTCGGTATCTCACTACACCGTGCTTGTCACAGAATAAAATGGCGCCCAACGTGAGGCTAGCAAAACATCTAGCTAAGCAATAAACATAACACCAAATCGCAGCCCCAGCTCTCACGAGCTGACCTCCATCCTATCCTAACAGTCAGCCTTCCAAACAAGTTTCTCAGGTTTCAGAAAACCTTTATTCGGGATTCCACTAGGACTGCTGTGTTTTGGGAAATCCTCTGTGAACCAGACCAGGGAACAAACTAAGGATTAGGAAAGATGTTTCTCCTGAAATATCCTTTTTT
>NW_024573008.1:0-120004 GCF_018153835.1 Drosophila eugracilis | reverse complement strand
CCCTAAATAGGTTCTTGCAGACTGTCAAGTAGTCCGGAGCGGTGGAGCAAATATGTTGAGGAGATCGAGGAGTATTTTGCCCTCAAGCAAATAGCACCGGCGGTAAGCAGTGAAAGCAGTTCGCTGATGCGTACTTCTACGGATAGGCATGTGGCTTCATTCGTGCTGCCGCATCATGCGGTCTTTAAGAAGGTTCCGCAGTCTCTTAAGCAAAGAATCGTTTTCGACGCCTCCGCAAGGACTAGCAAAGGTTGGTCGCACGTCATAGTGAATTGGTGGAAATATCGTTTCGTTTTTGCAGCGGATATCCAGACAATGTATCGTTGTATAGATGTTCACCCGGAAGACGCCCAATACCAGCGGATTTTATGGTGGGCGGCGGATGGGTCCATCAGCGTTTTCACCTTGGCAACGTTACCATTTGGTACGGCGTCTGCACCATTCATGGCCATCAGGGCCATCCAGCAGTTGGCGAAGTACAAGCGCCGTTCCTTGCCCAAGGCGAAAGAGGTGTTGATGAGCGAAATATATGTGGATGACATTCTTTCCGGAGGTATCACAATAGAGGAGGCAAGGGATAAGCGGACACAAGTATCGCGTGCGATAAAATCCGCGTGTATGGAGTGGCGGAAATGGTCTAGCAGAGAGTCCAGTCTCTTGCTCTCGATTCCTGCGGAGCATCAGTGCAGCCGGACTCCTTTAAACTGAAACACTACGGATCCTATCAAGGCGTTAGGGATATATTGGATGTAAGGACTGTTCCATCGGATGTAAGGACCAGTCATCATCGTGGGAAAGCTGATCTTAAAGGAGGTAACCATGGCAAAGAAAGTGCATGCGGATGGCAGTCAGTCGGCGATGGAGTGGGACGACGAGGTTCCGGACGAAGTACGAGCGCCGTTCTTTTCCCAAGGCGGAAGAGGTGTTGATAAGCGAAATATATGTGGATGACATTCTTTCCGGAGGTATCACGTTGGAGGAGGCAAAGGGATAAGCGGACACACGTATCGGGTGCGATAAAATCCGAGTGTATGGAGTTGCGGAAATGGTCTAGCAAAGAGTCCAGTCTCTTGCTCTCGATTCCTGCGGAGCATCAGTGCAGCCGGACTCCTTTAAACTGAAACACTACGCATCCTTTCAAGGCGTTAAGGATGTATTGGCTCCCGAAGAAAGACTGTTTTAAATTTCAGGTCAATTTTGAAATTTGTGATTTACTTCGAGGAAAGATCTTTAGCTGGAACGAGGACGCTCAGAAAGCTTTTGACGAAGTCAAATCTAAGCTTTGTGCTGCTCCTTTTCTAATTCATCCTGATCACGACAAGCCATTTATAATCCAATGTGATGCGTCAATGTGCGGAGTTGGAGGAGTGCTAGCACAATGCGATGAATTAGGCAACGAACGTCCAATCGCATACATGTCCCAAAAATTGAATGGAGCTTAACGTAACTATACGGTTACCGAATTAGAGTGTCTGGCCGTGGTGTTTACCATCAAGCAGTTTCGGATGTATGTAGAAGGGCATAATTTTACAGTTGTTACCGATCATTCAGCCCTTCGATGGCTGATGACTAATACCGACCTCAGCGGGAGACTTGCCCGGTGGGCAATTAAGCTACAACGCTTTGTGTTTAAAATCGAACACCGAAATGGGAGTCGAAACGTCGTATCGGACGCCCTATCACGATCGTTCGAGGAACCAACCGAGATACTGGCGATAGAAGTAGACGTATTTCCAGAGATTGACTTGCAGTCAGATCCATTCGAATCGGAGGAATACCGTCAGCTAAGGGACCTTGTCCAAAAATTCAGTGTACCTGGATTTCGAGTCATGGATATCTATATATATTATCGAGCAGGCTTTGTTAGCGGAAATCAAGAAGTTGACGATGCGAATTACAAACTTCTAGTTCCACGCGAATTGAGAGCAAGCGTTATTCAGTCTGCCCATGACCAACCAACATCGTCGCATGGTGGGGTGGCTAAATGTCTCGAGCGAATTCGGAGAAACTTCTATTGGCCAAATATGGTGATAGATGTGCGCAATTATATAGCGCAGTGCGATATTTGCAAAACCTGTAAACATCCGACACAACGTCTTCGACCCCCTATGGGTGTGCAAGCCACAAGTGAAAGTCCATTTCAGCGGATCTATATTGACTTCATCGGTCCATTCCCAAGAACACGGAACGGAAATATAGGCATATTAATTCTTCTAGATCATTTCTCCAAATTTACTTGGCTAAGGCCAGTAAAAAAGTTCACATCCAAGGTAGTGATGGATTATTTAGAAGATGAGATTTTTGTATGTTTTGGAACTCCTGAGGTTTTGGTTAGCGATAATGGCACTCAGTTTAAAAGCCCGGACTTCGCAGCCATTACATCCAAGTCCAACGCGCCGGAGCGATCATATATTCGGTTAGATCAAAGGTTGTGGGACATGTATATAGGAAAAATTAATTCTGCCTTGAGAAATAACATTCACCAATCCATTGGAGAATCTCCCTACTATGAAATCTTTGGCAAGCACATGCTAATTCATGGAAAAGATTATAAGCTGTTGATAAATATCCAGATATTGTCAGATGGATCCGCCAAGGTGTCTAGATCTGAAATCGTGAAGAGATTGACAAAAGCATACGAGAAAAACAGAAACAACTACGACTTACGTGCTCGACATCGAACATTTGAAGTGGGTCAGGAAGTCATAAAAAGAAATTTCGCTCTAAGCAACCAGGCTAAGCATATAAACGCAAAATTGTCACCTTTGGGAATCCAGGCCAGAATAAAGGAGAAGAGAGGGCAGTCGTTATATCTGCTCGAAGACAACAATGGAAAGGAGTTAGGAGTTTTTCATGCAAAAGACTTTTGGTGAAGTACCCTTTTTCAGCCTTCATCTCCTTCTATTATCAGGTCGATAAAACCTGTGGTGTGAGGGTACGAATATGATTTTTTTTATGAAAAATAAACAGAGAAGATAAACTCTTTAGGAAGTGTTAGATTATTTTTTTTTTTATTATTTTCTTCCGGTAAATTATATTGGATCCTACCTAGTCTCATCTTCTTTTCCTGTAGAGCATTGATAAGATTTTGGCAACATGTACATCAAAACTCCAAAATCTAATTCGCATTTAACCTGATCACCCCCAAAACATCCAGCGTTCTCGTCTACAGGCCTGCGGACTTCGAGGGATGGTAAACATTTTGACTTGATCATGTAACAGTGCCTCTAGAGAAAAAAAATATGAATAGTCAGTCCATATCCAAATGATTGGGTAGACGTTCTACCTTAACTCCTACTTTACATACATACATATAATTCTTTATCTACACATTTTTACATTACATTCCCATTTGTTAATTAAGCTAGATTAAACTCATTTTGTAGAATTTGGACCAATTAGGAGTAAGGGTTTAGGTTAATCATGAGTCTGAAGAAGAAGCAATTATGTTTTTGTATTGAATTTTGATATTGGAAATGAAGTAAATTTATAATTTTTATGGGCACCTGAGCTGATCGATTTCAATATAGATGGGTAAGGGCAGCAGCAATTCGTTGTTGATTCTTTACAGGAAGGGCGGGCAAAGCAGAAGAACCTCACCGCCTTAGTTCTTCCAACAGCAAGGTTTCCTGTCTCGACTTCATATCCATCCAGAGGACTGTAGCCCCTTTCCTAACTCTGTCTACAAATTTTTATTGAGTGGCGGTGATGCTGATTAGGAAGTAACCGACCCCCTTGCCTCTTCCCTGAGCTAGGCCGTTCCCGTAGGCAGAATATGCAACCAGTCGGTATCCACTACACCGTGTTCGTCACAGAATAAAATGGCGCCCAACGTGGCGCCAGCAAAACATCTAGCTAAGCAACAAACAAAACACCAAATAGCAGCCCCTGCTCTCACGAGCTGACCTCCAACCTATCCTAACAGTCAGCCTTCCAAACAAATTTCTTTAGTTTCAGAAAACGCTTCTTTTTGATTCCACTAGGACTGCTGTGTTTTGGGAAATCCTCAGAACCAGACCAGGAAACAAATTAAGGATTAGGAAAGATGTTTCTCTTGAAATATCCTTTTGTTTATATATGTATTTAAACAACAAGGAGCCGAGACTGTATTGGCTGGAATGTTTCAGCCCTCTTAGCCCTTGATCAACTCATCAAACCATAAATATTCATAAATTCGAGAATTGTAATTGTTGGAAAATTCAGCAATAGCTCATTTGTCAATATTTTGGCTTCAATTTTCACCCTTTATTCTTGACAGTAAGTTGCCTAAATGAAATTGATATTGGTTGGCATATTCAGCAGTATACTCTTTCATTTATCGCAACTGACACATCAGGTTGTTTTAGATTCAATAGAAATATGAAGAGACAGACAGAAAACCTTGAAATATATTAAATGAAATTGATACAGCAAAGAATAAGCCCCATATAGCCCATAAAATTCAGGTTTCCGAAATTAAATAGGAAAATAATAGAACTATTATCAATCAGCTTTTGTTATCTATCAGTTGTTGCTTAATATCGAAATCGAAATAATGTCAGTCCGGCGTAGTCCTGAAAATAGTTCAAGATTGGCCGTTGAGTCGGTGCAATGCTCCGTATGCAATGATACCAACGCCGAGATAGAATTTGTCGAAACTCCGTGTCATGACCGCTTTCATCGAACGTGCGTAACTGCACGGTTACAGCAAAATGAAACGTGTCCAAATTGTCGACAACCATGCTTATCTTCGCAGCTAAATATTAGCACGCGAGGATCACAAGACTCTACCTTAGAAGTTCCGAGGGGTCAAAAGGGATCCAATTTAAACTCGCAAACAGGTGCCGTTCCTAGAACTCGCCCGAATACCAGAACTGCCACAAGGTCAACCTCAACCGTATCCAATAATCGTCCGAGCACCGCCTCACAAGCTCAGCGTTCACCACGTGATGGTAGAAGGTAGAATTCAGAACTTCATAACAAATGCTTTAGAAGCATACCAAACCCAACTCTCTTCGACATTATCAGAACAAATAAGTCTGGCAATGCAAAACCTTAACATACCTACTTCTCAAAGACAATCACTTGAGTGGGATTCGGAATTACCGACAGCCGACCCATTACAAAGTCAGCTTTTCGATAATCATGTGTCAGCTAACCATAACACATCCGACAATCGTTCACTGGAGAATCGTAGAGAGTACCACACCATCAGACCTGACCAGATTTCAAGTTTAATTGTTCACTGGAAGCTACAATTTTCCGGCTCACCAAAAGACATATCCGTGGAAGATTTCATGTATAGAGTGAATACGTTAACACGTCGCTTATTAAATGGGAACTTTGATCTTTTGTATCAGTACGCGAATTTGTTGTTTGTAGGCCCAGCTCTAACCTTCTTTTGGCGATGCCATAGGAGTTCAGAGGAGATGAATTGGCGATTACTCTGTTCTCGGTTAAGGGAACGATATAAAGACCAACCAGGACATTCGAGCCGCGATGCGTAGAAGAAGGCAGTGAAATAGTGAATGTTTCGACGATTTTCTTGACTCCATCTTAGCCATCGCCGATGCGCTATCTGAACCCATGTCAGACTCAGAGTTGGCTCAGACAATAAGAAACAACCTAAGATCAGACCTAGGACACGACCTTTTACATATAGAAACCCCAACTATTGCTGCTTTACGCAAGCACTGCCACCGTCATGAAGAGTTCTTCAACAATCTCAGAGCTAAAAATAGTTTACGTTATCCACCGATAAGGCGGAACATAAATGAGATTTCTTTAGACGAAGAGCCCGAAGAATCCTTGCAAGGAAACCAACCACAGATTTCGGCGATTCGAAATAAGAATCGAACGAAATGCTGGAATTGTGATACGTTAGGTCATCGATTCAAAGATTCCCCTAAGCCTCATCGAGTATTTTGCTACTGGTGTGGCGCGATAAATGTTTATAAGCCCACGTGCCCAAACTGCTCCCAAAAATCGGGAAATTTCCAGGCGGACAACCGTGCCAATCCGAGACCGGATGCCCGACTGTAGACTCGGACGACGAGAAGTATCAATCAACTGTAAGCATAGCAATTCCCGACCACCCAAAACAGACACCTGACAATACCCATGACCGACATATCAAGGCATATCATGTTCGGTTAAGAGAATACAATGAAATCAGACGAAGAATATTTACAAACGATAGTTGTAGGACAAACAAAAGTCGCGCAGCAGCACGACTTCGAGAATTCTGGAGATCAAAACATGGCTACAAAAGTTGCGTAATATCAACAATTAGCAAAGTAAGCAATGACATCCGTCCGTTCGTAAATCTAGTCGTGACGTACCGTAATTAGCATTGCTAGATAGTGTGGAATAGATTTCTGGGAAATATTTGGAATTTCTGTTTTTTTAGGAAACCAAGTAAATGAATTAAACTTTGAGAAAGATTCTTCCAAACTTTAGTTATCACCTGTGGATCAATCCAGACTCAAAGGTGTAATAGATTTCTTTCCGTCATCTGACAGAAATGGTCATTGATACCGGCAATGCCAAACAAATCAAACAAAGACATTACCCGTTATCACCAGCACGTGAAAAGCTTCTGTGCGCTGAGATCGACAGTATGATTAAATTAGGAGTAATTGAAGAAGCCTCCGCATCTTCATGGTCATCTCCGATTGTATTAATAGTCAAGCCCGATAAAGTCAGGTTTTGTCTCGATTCTAGGAAGGTAAACGAGGTCACGATAAAAGACTCATACCCGATTCCGAATCTAGAAGGATTGTTAAGCCGTCTTCCCCCAGTTCACTGCATTTCAGAAATTGATTTGAAAGATGCCTTTTGGCAATTTAATTTAGACCCTCAGTCCCGACCTAAAACGGCATTCACCGTCCCGAATAGGCCATTATATCAATTTAGACGTACGCCTTTCGGACTGTGCAACGCCCCTCAGACAATGTGTCGTTTGATAGACCAAGTAATACCATATGAAATGAAATCTCACGTGTTCGTCTATTTGGACGACCTCCTTATCATGACACCAAGTCTCGACGAGCATTTAAAGCACCTATCAGAGGTGGCAACGCGATTACGCCACGCAGGCCTTACAATCAATATTAAGAAGTGCCAATTTTGCCTTCGAAAAGTAGAATACCTAGGTTATGTAGTGGCTGAAGGAACACTGCAAGTGAACCCAGAAAAGGTCAGTGCGGTATCTCAGTTTCCTATCCCCAAAACCCAACAGCAACTGAGACGTTTTCTTGTTATGTGCGGTTGGTACCGTCGATTCATAACCCAGTATTCAACAATAACCACTTACTGATTTACTTCGAGGAAAGATCTTTAGCTGGAACGAGGACGCTCAGAAAGCTTTTGACGAAGTCAAATCTAACCTTTGTGCTGCTCCTTTCCTAATTCATCCTGATTACGACAAGCCATTTATAATCCAATGTGATGCGTCAATGTGCGGAGTTGGAGGAGTGCTAGCACAATGCGATGAATTAGGCAACGAACGTCCAATCGCATACATGTCCCAAAAATTGAATGGAGCTCAACGTAACTATACGGTTACCGAATTAGAGTGTCTGGCCATGGTGTTTGCCATCAAGAAGTTTCGGATGTATGTAGAAGGGCATAATTTTACAGTTGTTACCGATCATTCGGCCCGGCGATGGCTGATGACTAATACCGACCTCAGCGGGAGACTTGCCGGTGGGCAATTAAGCTACAACGCTTTGTGTTTAAAATCGAACACCGAAAGGGGAGTCGAAACGTCGTACCGGACGCCCTATCACGATCGTTCGAGGAACCAACCGAGATACTGGCGATAGAAGTAGACGTATTTCCAGAGATTGACTTGCAGTCAGATGCATTCGAATCGGAGGAATACCGTCAGCTAAGGGACCTTGTCCAAAAATTCAGTGTACCTGGATTTCGAGTCATGGATATCTATATATATTATCGAGCAGGCTTTGTTAGCGGAAATCAAGAAGTTGACGATGCGAATTACAAACTTCTAGTTCCACGCGAATTGAGAGCAAGCGTTATTCAGTCTGCCCATGACCAACCAACATCGTCGCATGGTGGGGTGGCTAAATGTCTCGAGCGAATTCGGAGAAACTTCTATTGGCCAAATATGGTGATAGATGTGCGCAATTATATAGCGCAGTGCGATATTTGCAAAACCTGTAAACATCCGACACAACGTCTTCCACCCCCTATGGGTGTGCAAGCCACAAGTGAAAGTCCATTTCAGCGGATCTATATTGACTTCATCGGTCCATTCCCAAGAACACGGAACGGAAATATAGGCATATTAATTCTTCTAGATCATTTCTCCAAATTTACTTGGCTAAGGCCAGTAAAAAAGTTCACATCCAAGGTAGTGATGGATTATTTAGAAGATGAGATTTTTGTATGTTTTGGAACTCCTGAGGTTTTGGTTAGCGATAATGGCACTCAGTTTAAAAGCCCGGACTTCGCAGCCATTACATCCAAGTCCAACGCGCCGGAGCGATCATATATTCGGTTAGATCAAAGGTTGTGGGACATGTATATAGGAAAAATTAATTCTGCCTTGAGAAATAACATTCACCAATCCATTGGAGAATCTCCCTACTATGAAATCTTTGGCAAGCACATGCTAATTCATGGAAAAGATTATAAGCTGTTGATAAATATCCAGATATTGTCAGATGGATCCGCCAAGGTGTCTAGATCTGAAATCGTGAAGAGATTGACAAAAGCTTACGAATAAAACAGAAACAACTACGACTTACGTGGTCGACATCGAACATTTGAAGTGGGTCAGGAAGTCATAAAATGAAATTTCGCTCTAAGCAACCAGGCTAAGCATATAAACGCAAAATTGTCACCTTTGGGAATCCAGGCCAGAATAAAGGAGAAGAGAGGGCAGTCGTTATATCTGCTCGAAGACAACAATGGAAAGGAGTTAGGAGTTTTTCATGCAAAAGACTATTGGTGAAGTACCCTTTTTCAGCCTTCATCTCCTTCTATTATCAGGTCGATAAAACCTGTGGTGTGAGGGTACGAATATGATTTTTTTTTATGAAAAATAAACAGAGAAGATAAACTCTAAAGGTAAACAAACCGTAGTCGATAGTTAGTAGACGATAGTTAGTAGTCGAATAAAAATAAATCGATAACAGATCGCTGTTACAGCCCCTTAAGCCTTTTAAGGCAAACAATCTGGCAACCCCGTCTATCTGGCAATTTTGACAACCGAATTTCCGCCTGATTGGCTTGTTCTATTGCGATCAACACGCCAAAGTTAAAAGTTGTCTATAACGCAAAATAAATAGTGAATATCACCAACGCGGAAATTGGGATAGTACCGAACACGGTACATCAGTGGGACTGAGAGCAGCAGCCGAACGTTGGCTGTGGATGAGTCCAGCCGTTCGCCGCTGCACGTGTGTTGTGGTTGTGGCGAAAAAGACTCCAGGTGAGCCGACTAATATGTCGCTAAATAGAGTAATAATAAAAGTGTTATAGGAAGTGTTAGATTATTTTTTGTTTTTATTATTTTTTTCCGGTAAATTATATTGGATCGTACCTAGACTCATCTTCTTTTCCTGTAGAGCATTGATAAGATTTTGGCAACATGTACATCAAAACTCCATAATCTAATTCGCATTTAACCTGATCGCCCCCAAAACATCCAGCGTTCTCGTCTACAGGCCTGCGGACTTCGAGGGATGGTTGCGTGAGTAAATATTATGACATGATCATGTAACAGTGCCTCTAGAGAAAAAAAATATGAATAGTCAGTCCATATCCAAATGATTGGGTAGACGTTCTACCTTAACTCCTACTTTACATACATACATATAATTCTTTATCTACACATTTTTACATTACATTCCCATTTGTTAATTAAGCTAGATTAAACTCATTTTGTAGAATTAGGACCAATTAGGAGTAAGGGGTTAATCATGAGTCTGAAGAAGAAGCAATTATGTTTTTGTATTGAATTTTGATATTGGAAATGAAGTAAATTTATAATTTTTATGGGCACCTGAGCTGATCGATTTTAATATAGATGGGTAGGGGCAGCAGCAATTCGTTGTTGATTCTTTACAGGAAGGGCGGGCAAAGCAGAAGAACCTCACCACCTTAGTTCTTCCAACAGCAAGGCATCCTGTCTCGAATTCGTATCCTTCCAGAGGACTGTAGCCCCTTTCCTAACTCTGTCTACAAATTTTTATTGTGTGGCGGTGATGCTGATTAGGAAGTAACCGACCCCCTTGCCTCTTCCCTGAGCTAGTCCGTTCCCGTAGGCAGAGTATGCAACCAGTCGGTATCCACTACACCGTGTTCGTCACAAATTCCAGCTAGGTTCACCAAACGGATGATTTTATCGAGCATAGCTAGGCTGTTCGATCCACTGGGTCTCATCGCACCAGTCATCATCGTGGGAAAGATGATCTTAAAGGAGGTAACCATGGCAAAGAAAGTTCATGTGGATGGCACTCAGTCGGCGCTGGAGTGGGACGACGAGGTTCCGGACGCCCTCGTAGAACGGTGGCGAACATTTCGGGACGGGTTGCTGAGGATCAATGATATAAGCATAGACCGATGGATTTATTATTCCCTTGGATGTATAGTGTCAGCTCAGCTTCACGCATTCTGCGTTGGTTCATCGACATCTTATGCGGCCGCGGTATACCTAAGGCTCGAGTGCATGGACGGAGCACGCTATACCTCACTGTTGGCCTCGAAGTCATGGGTGTCTCCCACAAGGCCCATAACTATACCTAGAACGGAACTGAGTGGCGCAGTTTTGGCCGTCAAGTTGGTGAAATGGCTTACTTCGGCTAAGTAGCTAAGCGACCTACCCATCGAATCGTTCTACTGGACGGATGCCACAATCCTTTTACACTGGCTGTACGGAGACATCACTAGGTGGAAGACGTTCGTGGCCAACAGGGTCGCGTTCATTTGGATCATTCTTCGCCCTCGCAATGGAGGCATGTGGGCACGGCCTATGCGTTGCGGTTCAGGCACAATCCTGTTGGCAAGGGGGAGAGGCGCATCAGGCCCCTAACTATTGAAGAGCTTGACTTTGCTTTAGGGGCTTTAGTGCGCATCGTGCAGCGGGAATAATTCCCAATGGATTTGGCTACAGTAAAAAATAGTAAACGGCTACCTGCGCGAAGTTAGCTTTTGAGCTTGTCGCCGATCTTGTCGGAAGGCATCCTGCGAGTGAGGGGGCGAATACGCCATTCTGAATTGCCATATGAGCGCCGGCATCCGATAATACTCCCATGTTCCCATAATTTCACTAAGCTGGTAATACTGCACTCGCATGTTTTGACTCTGCACGGCAGCGGTTCTGGATAGTGACAGGAAGGCAGGCAGTTCGAAGAGTTGTGCGGAGATGTGTCCAGTGTTTCTGGGCACAGCCCTCCGCTTCAGCTCAGATCATGGGAGACTTGCCGCTTCATCGAGTGAACCCCCTAGTCGTCTATTAATTTCAACGGGAGTTGACTACACAGGCGCTATAGAACTCAAGGCAGCACGGTTGCGAGGCACCAGCTTCTACAAGGGGTACATCGCCGTTTTCATTTGCCTTGCAACCAACGCAGTGCATTTGGAAGCGGTGACACGCTGGACAGATTCACCGGGAGGAGAGGGATAGTTCAGCACCTCTACAGTGACAACGGAACCAACTTTGGGGGGGCGGACAATGTAATGAAGAAGTTCTACTGTAAGCTTCAAGAAGATTACGATCAGCATATAGCCCCCAAGCTCGCGTCACAACGGACAACGTGGCACTTCAATCCTCCTCAGTCGCCCAATTTCGGGGGGCTGTGGGAGGCTAACGTGAAGTCGGTGAAACATCACCTGAAGAGGGTCATTGCGGATCGACGGCTCACCTATGAGGAATTGGCTACGGTGTTTATAAGCATAGAAGCATGTCTCAACTCGCGGCCTGCTCACGTCGGCTCATTTCTTAATTGGTGACTCGCTGCATGCTCCTCCTGAGTTTCTCCTACAATCTAAATCCTTCGCGGAGCAGTTTCTGATTCAGCAGGCAATGGTACGTCATTTCTGAAAGGCTTGGAGTCGGGATTGGCTAGCACATCTACAGCAGAGGCCCAAGTGCTGCCGCGAGGCTGAAGGACTCTAAGTTGACGACCTCGTAATCATCAAGTACGACCGTTTTCCGCTGTCGCAATGGCTACTGGGGCGCGTCGTCGAGCTACATCCGGGAACGGATACGTTGGTTCGGGTTGTCACGCTTAAAACCAAGCAAGGCCGGTGTTCGGTGTCGAAGCTCTGTCGACTGCCGATCCGATTATAAGCGCCCTCACATACACACCTCAATTATAATTAACTTGTTTCTTGCGCACACTCCTTGTTTACTTTCCCATACTAGATTCTACCCCACAACCAGGATGGACCGGACAAGCGATGGTTTCTCATTCTAGGTCTAGCATTAGCGGGCGGCATGTTAAGTTTGCTGCTTGTCCCAGTGTGCTGGAAGCTGGGAGCGGGGAGCGGAGAGCAATCAGCTGATCGCTCTCGCGCTTTGGGACGATGCCTGGCAGCGAGAACAAAAACGGGAAGAGGTCAAAGGCAGTCGTCATCGGCAAGCAAGAGAACATATATATTATATATTAATAAACGTGAATTTTGTGAATTTGTCTTTTGTGTTTTGCATTGCCTGGGAACCCCTTTTACAATGACCCTTTGTTAGCCAAATACAAGGGGACACTACTTTACAATATGGTTTTATCTACTGAAAAAAAAAAGATATCTTGGAACTCAATTTTGTCGATTTGACTTTGAACTTTAGTCTTACGGTCTCTTGAATCAATCGCTATTCTTGTAACTAAAATTGATTATCAAGTGGCTAATAAGGAGTGATAAAATTTAAATCATTGATTTGTTTTATTTTTGATGTCTTTCGGGTCCAGCCTTGACTTAATGCGAATCGTCGTCTCTAGGTATGCTTTTACAGGCTTGCTATGTCACCCATAATAATATTAAGGATTACGTTTTGGATTGATCTTATTTAGTTTGATTTTTTTGATCAAAAATTTATAAATTTATTAACAAACAAGAGGAAATGATATAGTCGAGTGCCGCGACTATAAGATACCCGTTACTGTTTTAAACAATTTTAAAATATTATTTTTTCTATTTTAAATTCCCCAAGCGCCACCTACTGTCGGAGAAAGCATGATAGTGACGTCACTTTCCATGTGAGGCCTTATAACTTAAATTTCTTCATAAACAGCGAAATAATGCTACGATTTCAAAAATCGATAGATGTTAACAGAAAAAAGTTATACAAGGTCAAACGAAAACATAAACTATAATATTATGGACGCCACAGTCGAGACAGACAGACGGACATGGCTCAATCGACTTCGCTATTGATCCTGATCAAGAATATATATAATTTATGGGGTCAGAAACGGAAACGCTATCTGTTACATACTTTTCAAGGAATCTAGTATACCCTTTAACTCTACGAGAAAAATAAAAATATTTTTTAAGGGTCACATAGATTTTCAGTGGCAGTTAGTAAACATGCTTTATAATGATTTGGCAATAATTGGCGCTATAAAAATGGTCCGTAACGTCAGTATGTGCTAGTTTAATGATTATTTAAAATTAGTTAACACAGTTATGGGTATCTTAAATTATTTCATGTATTAATAATATTTACACTCGCTTTACTTTCTTTATATAGATATCTTTATGGCTATATTATCTCTCTTTGTTAAGGGAAAAACTTACCTTATAGACTTTTGCTGTTTTTTTCCATCTCTTGGCGTCACATAAGCAATCAGTGCAGCGATAAGGGTAACGTACTTTAATATTTTAATCACTAACATTTTTAGAATCCAGTTTTTAATTAATCCTCCAAGGTATTTAAGCTATATGAAATAAAATATTGTTTTAGTATATGAAAAGTTATACAATTATTACACAACTACAATTTTTTAAATCTTTATATTATAGTACATTTTGGTTTTCGACTAAATCCAAGATACACCAACATATATGACATGGAATTCATAACTGGAAAAGCTAGACTGTGTTCCGAAAGAAGCGCGCGAAAATGGATCAAAGGCTGGTAAGGTTGGTGATATACCTTAGAATAGAAAAGGAAATCGAACTATAGCTATCGTAAGTCAAACACAGTCTTGTAAAGTTAGATAATGATAAATATTTACTATCTGAAAATTAATAAGTATTTTTATTAAAGTTGATTTTGTGAAGTGGAGGCTGTTTGCTTTCAGTTTTAGGTGTTCTTTTTTGCATTGGATGTGTCTTCTCCAGGTTAGTCGTCTGTCAAGGTGGACTCCAAGGTACGTTATATCGTTAACTTGGGGAATCTGCGAGTTATTTAATTGTTGTTTAATTGTTGAGAGTAAACGTTATGTGTTTACATTTTTGTTCATTTATTTTAATCCGCCAATCAGATAGCCACCTCTCTACTACGAGAAGGTGATTTGCTAGTTGTGTGGTGGCTCTGCCTGGGCACCCCAAGTGACTTAGAATTGCGGTGTCGTCATCGAACGTAGATGTTGTTAGCTGCTCATTTGTGGGAATATCCGATGTGTATATGAGGAACAGAGTAGGCCCTATCGCGCTTCCTTGCGGGACTCCACCTTTGATAATGTAGTCGCCGGATGCTGTGTTGCACCTTACTGCGAAGGTTCTGTTGTATAAATACGACTCAAGAAGCTTATGAGTGTATCCAGGCAAGTGTGTTTTAATTTTGTGCATGAGACCATCTAGCCATACTCGATCAAAGGCTTGACATACGTCGAGGAATATTGCGCTGCGGTATTCCCGATGCTGAAAGGCGAATTTCTGATGTTATTCTGTTTACTTGTTCAATTGTTCCATGGTTTTGACGGAAGCCAAATTAATGAGCAGGGATAACATTGTGTGCTTCTAGATATTGTATTATGTGGGTTAGAAGACATTTTTCGAACAACTTAGACAAACACGATAATAGACTGATTGGTCTGTAGGATGACGAAATTGTATGGTCTTTTCCGGGCTTCGGTATCATAATGACAATAGGTTTTTTATATTTTTTTGGATAGTAGCCGAGTGTCATGATACCATTGAAGAGCTTACAAATAACCTCAACGGCAGAGTTTTGAAGTTCGGTTATCATTTTTGGGGTTATTTGGTCACCGCCAGGGGCCTTTTTCTGTTTCAGTTTCCCAATGACTTTCGCGATCTCCTTCGGATGAAGCAATGGTGGCAAGGAAATAGATTCGATTTGTGGTAGTACAAATGAACCAGTGGCAGGGTTCGGCTGGAAGACGTTTCTGAGATGTAAAGCAAAAGTTTCGGCTCTATCCGCGTCGCTGCGTACCCAGCTGCCAGATGAATTTCTTATCGGCGTGACTGTTTCGACAGGGGAGCTCAGATTTGGATGAGCCCTCCACAGAGGATGTTTTGTACTCGTTGGCGAAAGTTTTTTAATATACCGCAGTTGTGCCTTTTCTGCTTCTTGCTTTAAAGCTCGATTTAGTAAGCGAGTGGCTTTAATAAGACGTTGTTTTGATGATGGCGATCTGTTTGTTTCTTCTTCTCTTCTTCAAGAGCATCGAAAGAGCCGTCGATGTCAGCTGCGAGGTTAAATTGAGGGTTTAGTTCGATGTGTGAGCTTACATACTTTTTGTATTTTAACCAGTTGGTTCTGTGCGACGTCAACCTGTGGGAGTCATCCGTAATTTTTGTGCTTTGAAGAAGAGTTATTTGCACTGGAGAATGGTCTGACGACAGGTCCGAAAGTGCTCTGGCGCTTATTAAATTGCGTGGAATATATTTTATTAGGTCTGGGACTTTCCGGGGGTCTGTTGGCCAGTATGTGGGGTTGTCAGGGGAAACGTAGTCTAATTTGTTGTTCGGTTTTATGATTGCATTGTATAATTGCCTTCCTTGTAAAGCGAGGTGGGCAGTAAACAGCGGCTATGGTAAGGTGTCCGTTGCCTGACTGCACTTGAATAGACGTGGCTTGCAAATAATTTGTTGCAAAACTTCGGAAAAAGTGGTGCCTGATGCGTTCCCTGATTAAGATGCCGGCTCCGCCGTGGGCTTTACCATCTGGATGATCTGTGCGGTAGAGAGTGTATCCTCTTACTTGGAAGTTGTATTTGTTTGTGAGGTGCGTCTTTGCCAGTAGCATAATGTCGATATGATTATCATTCCGAAACTGTGTTACTTTATGGTTGTGCCGTGAAACGCCATTGGCGTTCCACATCGTTATTCGTAGATTTGCCATCTGTTATTTGGACTGCTTAGCTACAAGTAGCTGTAGCTTCGATGATTTATTTGACTAACATTATCTTATGCTATGGACAGAAGACACAACGAGAGCGGGAGTGCGGCGGCCGAATTCGCCTGAGCGAAAAAGCTTTTTTGGGCCGCACTCCCCCTTTTTACACTGAAAGACCGCAATGACCAAACACCGCCCCCTCTGAATGGACGACGTCCTTCAGGATTGTCCGATTAGAAGCGCCAACCTATGGATGGCACGCCGGTATGTTCCCTTCGCTGTCTTCACGTCTTCCACTCTGACCTTGCGGTCAGCGCCGACGTGCACCGCCACCACGCGCTTGATCCTCCACTTCTGGGGCGGCATATTGTCTTTTCCTACGACGACAAGCGCTCCCACGTCGACAATTGGGACCTTCCACTTCGGCCGCCTCTGCAGGCTCGAGCCGTACTTTCGGGACCATCGCTGCGAAAACCTGTGCTTGTGAAACAAGACATTGCGCCATCGCCGCAAGCAGGTTGGGCTGATCTGGTCTAGGAGCGACGACGTTGGCGGGCCACCAATCAGAATATGCCCGGGGGTAAGGCCTTCGCCGTCGCTGGGGTCGCTGCTTAGCACTCCGATTGGCCTCGAGCTTAGGACCGCCTAGCGCTGGCGATGAGAGTCCCGAGCTCCTCTGCGGTCAAGTGGTCGTTGTCGACCGTCTGAAGGAACAGGTGCTTTGCAGACTTCACACCTGCTCTGGGCGGTATGAAAGCAAATTCGCATACTTTTTTTGATGCAAATGCCTTCAGACCGTCCTCCTGCTCCTTCAGACGGGTCCGGAACTCTTTTAGGTGGCGGTCTGCTCCGACGAAGTTGGTCGCGATGTCGAACCACACCTTCTCCGGGATCCCGCGCCGACTCACGAACCTTTGAACAGCCAATAAAAATGCATCAGTGGCGAGGTCACACACTAACTCTAAGTGGACCGCTTTGGATGCAAAACACACAAAAAAGGCCACGTACGACTTGTACGGTGGCTTGCCACGAATATGATAGGTTGTGCTAAATGGTCCACAGAAATCAACGCCGCAGATATTGAACGGACGGAGAGCTCGAAGTCTGTCTGACGGCAAGTTTCCCATTATTTGCGTCAAGAGTTGCGGCTTGCACCGGAAGCAGCGCCGGAAACGAACAGTTCGGCGACATACTTCTTGAGCATTGACTAACCATACTTTTATGCGCAGAAGGCTTACAAAAGCTCGACGGCTTACGACAGCGTGACAATTATTAACGTGCAGGTTTGACACGAAAGATTTAACGAATTGCGAGCCTTTCGATAGCAGCAACGGAAATTTGGCTTAGAACGGGATAGGATCATTCAACAACCGACCACCAACTCGGAGCAACGTCGAGGAGCACCAATATAAGCTATTTTCTGGCACAAAAGGATTCAATTTCTGAATATTGGGTGATACCGGTCTTTGTTTTTTATTTTGCCTATGTCATCACTGAATTCGTGAGATTGGATAACTTCTACAATTTTTTTGAACGCAAAATTCAGTTCTCTTGGCGTAATACTTGGTTCGAAAGACGTTGAAACTTTTCAGACTTTTGAATAAATCGAAAAACCCACATGAAAACTCTCAGAAACTTCAGGTGCGACGAAAAGGACTCTATTTTCTTAGGCAACCCATTAGGCTCTGTTGTAGCGATTAGAGTTAACGCCGACTTGCGTAACTCCATAAGCACAACTTCTGCAGGTGGTTCGAAGTGTGAACTTACAGGCCAATTCCTTTCTGAGTCGAGTAAAGACAATGGCCCAGCGAACCAATTCGTCACGACGAGCTCTTCAACGTCACATCCTCGAGACACTATATCCGACCACTCTTGAATTTCCGCTACTCGGTTCGAAACGAAAACGGACAACGACGAGGGATAGGAGTCAGTCCATAGGACAACATTACTTATTAATTAGTGGTCGTACACAGTTAAGATGTGCTAAAAGGTGAGCTGTACACAGCTCAAGGCTAGGCAAAGTTTTCGTCTTGAGGGGAGCTACTTTTGATTTGGCTGGCAGTAATGACACTTTTAAACCTTCAGCAGTTTGAGTGCGAACGTACATGCACGCTCCATATGTTTTCATGGAAGCGTCAGCGAAACCGTGCATCTCAATCGGAACCTGCGGATCTGTGTGAACGAATCGCGGCACCATAAGCAGTTGAAGCAAAGTTGCCTTAAAGGCTTCCCAACACGATAGTAACTGCATTGATAGCGACTCTTCCCAATCTATTTTTCGAAGCCACAGCTCCTGAAAAAGCATCTTTGCCTTTGTGACCAAAGCACACAATAGAGTATGTTTCGTTTTGTCGCACGAAGATCCAGAAAATAGTCATCCAACCGTAATTGAAAGTAATTTTTTCCAGGTAACCAAACCACTCCAGGGGTTTTGGTTACGTCTGTGTCCGCCAATAATGTCATAACAGCACTCTCAGATGCGGAGATATCTGGGGAGTTTGAAAACCACTTTGCCAATTCAAACCCTGCCTATTGCAAAACCAAAAGAAACTTCATCACGAAGGCTTTGCAGGTTCTCAACGCTTCCGGCGCCTGTCAACATATCGTCAACATAGAAATCTTTCTGAATGACCTTCGCAGCATTTGGATACTTAGCTTGCGCCATCTCTCCAAGCTGTATTAAACACCGGATCGCCATAAACGGAGCTGGCGAAGTTCCATATGTAACGGTATTCAACTTGAAGATCTTCAGAGACCTAGAACCTCCACACTATGAGCTAAAATTTTCGGTCAGCTTCGTCGACCATCACTTGGCGGTGCATCTTTTTAATGTCCGCTGCAAGGGCAATCTTGTGCATTCTGTACCGAAGCAACGTAGAATATAGCTCCCCTTGAATCGTGGGGCCTACCATCAGAATGTCAATTAACGCAACCTGCGTCGATGTGCAGCTTGAGGCATCGAATTCCACGCTCAACTTGATTGCGGTGCTTTGAGGCCGCAGCACGCATTGATGCGGAATGAAATAGTGTGGGCCATCTGGAATTTTATCATTACTAGAGGACATGTGGCTCAGTGCTACATATTCCTCCATTAAATCCAGATACATTTTCTTTAACGGATCTTTTGACAATCTCCTTTCAAGCGACAAAAATCTGCGTTTCGCAACTTCATATGACGAACCAAGAGTTATTGGGTCAGTTTTGAAAGGCAGACGAACCGAAAATCTCCCAGACGACAGTCTTTGAGTTTTTTTTTCAAACTGTTTTTCACAAAGTTGCTGCTCTGGAGTTTCGACTTTAGCCTTGACGGCAAGTCCTCTGGGCCGATAAGCATGTCAATTTTTTTGGGCTTGAACAAGAATGGATCTGCCAAATGAATATTCTCCACTTGATCCGAATGATAACCAGAAATATTTTTTAGAACATAAAAATCGGACGACAACTGATTGCTTCCTAATCGCAATTTCACTATTGCGTGTATTTTTTTGGTTGCTTGAGCACTTGTTTCACCAATGCCCCGCAAACTCATACCCACGTCCTCTCTTTTAATTTGTAGTCTCTGAGTGATCTTATCGGTCACAAAATTTTCATGAGAACCAGAGTCAAGCAACGCTCGAGCCATCACAATTTCGCCACTTTTCGTTAACACGCCCACGATAGCTGTGGCAAGAATAACTATATCCGCTACAGTCGCATGCAAAACATGCCAAGTGGATGGATACTCTTGCGTGAGCACGGGCTGAGGAGGAGGCGGCAACGCGAGATTTGTATTAGCAGAGTATCTGTGCAACAATGTGTGGTGAGAAGATTTGCACACCCCGCACCTGTTCGATTTGCTTTTTTTAACAGTGTGACCCTTGCGAATGCAGTTAATGCATTTAATGCATTTAATGCAGTTGATGCATAAACTTTTAAGGAAGCGAAAGAAGTGCAATTTCCTATGTGTTGCACTGCCGAGGTGCAAAACACACATAAGGCAGGCTCGTCCCTGGCAGCGACCAACGAAAAACTTTTATTTCCACTCTTCTTCGGAAACGTATTGCTAGGCTGAAGATTTTTGGGCTTGGAAGCCTATTCGGCGACCATGTGCTCCAAAGGGGAAGCGAAGTATAGGTTGTCATCCCCAATAGACAGCACAGAATCATAAACAGCTCTGACTGTGTCGATCAGGTTATTTAAGGCAGTAGCTGATGGCTGGGACATTTTCAGCAGATTGAATAGTGTTGATATATTGTCGAAGAATATCAGACAATCATTATCGTACACCCGCTTCAGGCTAGCCAGGTCTTTGGGGTAATTAACGGCGGTGACTTGGAACGCCCTGACTGTGCCTAAAGCGTCGCCAGCCAGACACGATATCAAATTATTAAATTTTTTGATATCGTGCAGAGTGTCATCTTTGTCGACAAATGTTTTGAAAAGGCTTATAACATTTTTAAGTTCGGAGTGCTTTCCGCTGAAAGTTGGAAGAACAATGCTCGGCAAACGGCATTGGGAAGTGCGCTTCACCGGCGGAGCAGCATCAACGACGCTCATACGCCTGTATTTGCTTATTAGCGAAAATAGTAATGATTTTGCCATTACGGCAGTCTCTTCCAGTTCCTCGCGGAACAAATCCTTTGCGTCTTTTGCTTCGATTTGATTCTGAATCAAAGAAGCATTTTTAATGTGCGAATTCAAAATTTCTAATCGACATTCTAATTCGACTGGATTTAGAAAAAGTCCACCCTCTTGAAAATACTGCTGTGTTCGGGATGTACTCCGCATTATTCCATTTCGTTTATTTTTAAGCTCTTCGATATCTTTGCTCGCCACGTTATTGCATTTAAAATTTGTTTAAGAATCGAAAAATAAAAAATAAAAATAACGAGTGGTATATTCCGAACGTTGGCAAGCAGAGGACTTGTCGATGAATTTTCGAAAAAACAAATAAAATTAATATTTTATATGTTAATTTGCTCGGCACTAATACGCCGCACGCACAAAATTTAAAGGGTAGCACAAGCTCAGCCAGAATACCGAAAACGCTGCGAAAAACAACAACAACGCTTGCACTTATTCAACGACCGAAACGAAAATGCAAAGAGAGAGAGAGAGTCGAAAGAACTGGCAGCGATATCAGTGCAAGAGTGTGTATGTGTGGTATTCGTCCGCTGGCTCTCTCCTTTATATGTAACGACACTTGGCGGAAAATGATGCCCTGGCCGATAAATAAAAGACAACGAATATATAAGCGGGATGGAAAGTCCCAAGAAAAAAGCTTTGAGGCTAGGAAAATGGCGGACACGGGAAATTTAGGACAAAAAAAAGGGGGGGGGGAATGTCACGCAATTTTCTTGGCAACAAGTAACAGAAAAAAGAAACGAAAACGAAATAAATAAATTTTTTCCTGTCTTGAAATTGAACCCTAAATTGGTACTCACTACGAGATGTTGGGGAATTAAAACACAATTTGGGTCCACATTTTGCTGGTACAATAAATATAAAATAATTTGTTAGTGCATGCTAATTTTTATTTGTGTTTAAATATGTGTTAAATGCCAACTATCTACCGATTTTACACGTATGAAAAAATTTGAAAGATGGGCCGAAATTATTTAGAAAAAATGCCACAGATTAACTTCGAACTTTAAAACTTCTATCCCTGTATAGCCGATGCGGTCCGCTCAGCAACTTCCCTCTTTGACTCCATGTATCGTCTTTGATCGGGCCTCTGAGTCTTCTGGCTGCTGCTTGAATTTGACCGACGCGGAGGTTTATTTAAACACAATAAAATAAAATCACTTCCGTAAACAACGCCTGCAAATCCGGTCGGGGTCACCATGAAAATTAATAAGCGTTTTTATTAATATTAATATTTTAATTAATACTTCAAATTTGACTATAACGAAAAGGCACTGCGCGCGCACACGAGAGGGAGTTTCTATTTTAACTCTATGATAATTATGAAAAATTAATAAGTGAAAATTAATAAGCGTTTTTATTAATATTAATATTTTAATTATTATTCCAGAGTTGACCATAATGAAAAGGCACGGCGCGTGCGTACGAAAGGGAGTTTCGATTTGATCTGAATTATTTGACTAACATTATCTTATGCTATAGACAGAACATCGAGAGAGGGAGAGAGGAGATTGGCGGTGTATCTGTTAGTGTTTTGCATTGCCTGAGAATCCCTCTTACAATGGGCCTTTGTTAGGGGACACTACTGTACATGGTGGCCTATGAGGGGAACCTGCAATCGCAACTACGTTAAGTCTGCAAGTCGGCTCTGCATACCGCTAAAAGTGAAAAAGGAAGAAAACGGCGATACATAGACGCAGCTACGGAAGTTTCTGGACGTTTTTTTTTTTGGTGGCTCTGCGAATCACAGAAGAGGAGAACTGCGATACGTAGGCGCAAGATGACAGTTTTTTTAACTTTGGAGACGGTTGTTGATGTTCGCTTCGTCTTGAGGAGGATTCTGGTATACATAACTGAGTAAGTAGACAAGTTGTGTGCGACTATTAAAGGGAGACGGATTCAGTGATCGTGAACCTGGAAGGATTTTCTGGGTCGGCCTATGGCCACGAAGGGTTTCCAGTCAGAGTTCGAGGAGTGGTACATGGATGCCTATTGCGCTTTCGCGGAGAATTTGGATAAACTTGGACCTCCGCCGCCAGTGTTTGGGGGTGCCGATGCAGAAGTGCGGCTGAACATACCCCAGATGTCGGTTCCGAAGTTCTCCGGCGCGTGTGTCGATTGGCCAGGCTATTATGATTCCTTCACGAGCCTAATCCACAACAACGCCAATCTGTCAGTCTGTCAGTACTGTCTACTTCCTTTCTCAGGAAGTCGCTGCCAAGGGATCGCGATAATGACATCCGTCAGATGCAGCTCACGGAAGGGAACTATTCGGTGGCTTGGGGATTGATGATCAAGAGGTACAACAATCCTCGCCTCGTTTTCGCGGACCACATGAATGCCATCTACGCGTTGCCTAGGCTACAGAAGGACAACACAGAAATAATACGGTCGATCTTAAGCACGGTCAATGTTTGTCTGGCTACATTCCGCCGCGTTAAAGCCTTGAACAGGGATTCCCAGCACTGGCTGGCACACTACGTAGCACTGAGGCGACTCAAGGAGATCCAGAACGCTTGCGAGCACCATCAGGGAAGTTGTTCCACAGTTCCATCCTACAGAAAGTTGGAGTCATTTTTAAACGATCGGCTTGTTATAATAGATGCGATAGAGAGCCGAAGCTTGTCGTTCGACTCCGCTGCTGGCCCAAAATCTACAGAGCCTACCAAACGAGTGCGAGTGCACAGTGCACAGGAGTACCACTTCTGCGGCGACCATATCCTGCGTCGTTGCTCAACGTTTTGGCCCTAGACTGCTACCAGAGGAGGGAAATAGTAAGCAGCAGTAAAGGCTGTCAAGTTTGTGGGCAGCGTCATCACACATTGTTGCATTTCCCTGTTTTGGATCATAGCCAGTAGCCGAGCGGTGTGGTCCCTGGTCGACCAAGGATCGGAGGAAACCATTGTCTCGGAGCACGTGATACAGTCCTTGCATCTGAAGCGATCTATCACCCAAACATCTATTTTTGGGTTGGGACTTGGGGGATTTGGAAATCCATAGTAATGTTAGCCCTGACTTTTCAGTAGACGTTGATTCCGCGTATGTCCTCAATTCGGTTACTTCCTGTCTTCCGGGTCGTAGTTTCATGCCTCAGCGTTCGGAACATATACGAGGGCTCCCGCTGGCGGATCATCCGGGAGACCCCCAATACTAGCGGATATTATGGCGGGCGGCGGATGGGTCCATCAGCGTTTTCACCTTGTCAACGTTAACCTTTGGGACGGCGTCTACACCATTCACGGCCATCAGGGACATCCAGCAGTTGGCGAAGGACGAGCGGCGTTCTTTTCCCAAGGTGGAAGAGGTGTTGATGAGCGAAATATATGTGGATGACATTCATTCTGGAGGTATCACGTTGGAGGAGGCAAGGAATAAGCGGACACAATTATCGGGTGCGATAAAATCCGCGTGTATGGAGTTGCGGAAATGGTCTAGCAACGAGTCCAGTCTCTTGCTCTCGATTCCTACGGAGCATCAGTGCAGCAGGTCTTCTTTAAACTGAGACACTACGGATCCTATCAAGGCGTTAGCGATGTATTGATTTTAAATTTCAGGTCAATTTTGAGATTCCAGCTAGGTTTACCAAACTAATGATTTTATCGAGCATAGCTAGGCTGTTCGATCCACTGGGTCTCATTGCACCACTCATCATCGTGGGAAAGCTGATCTTAAAGGAGGTAACCATGGCAAAGAAAGTGCATGCGGATGGCACTCAGTCGGCGCTGGTTGCTTACGCCCTCGTAGAACGGTGGCAAGCGTTTCGGGACGGGTTGCTGAAGATCGACGATATAAGCATAGACCGATGGGTTCATTATTTCCCTGGATGTACAGTGTCAACTCAGCTTCACGCGTTCTGCGATGGTTCATTGCTTGCTATAGCTCACTGCTGGCCTCGAAGTCAAGGGTGACTCCCACAAGGGCCTTGACTATACCTGGAACGGAGCTGAGTGGCGCAGTTTTGGCCGTCAAGGTGGTGAAATGTCTTACTTCGGCTTAGTAGCCAAGCGACCTCCCCATTGAGTGTTTCTACTGGACGGATGCCACAATCCTTTTACACTGGCTGTACGGAGACATCTCTAGATGGAAGACGTTCGTGGCCAACAGGGTTGCGATCATTCTGGATCATTCTTCGCCCTCGCGATGGAGCCATGTGGGCACGGCTGAGAATCCAGCGGACTGTGCGACAAGGGGACTGTCTCCGGGTGAATTGAAGGGCTTTGGCTTGTGGTGGCGAGGCCCTGAGTGGCTTACACGCAGTCCGAGTGGCCTTCGATGGAATTCGAGCAGGTCGACACCAACGATGCCACACTAGAGGCAAAGGCGGCCAAGGTACGAGTTCACCATGCAGTCCCGCTTCCGTCGTTCGTTGTTAGATTTTGTACTTTCAGCCGGGTTGTACGAGTCACGGCCTATGCATTGCGGTTCAGGCACAATCCTGTTGGCAAGGGGGAGAGGCGCATCGGGCCCTAACTATTGAAGAGCTTGACTTTGCTTTATGGGCTATAGTGCGCATCGTGCAGCGGGAATAATTCCCAATGGATTTGGCAACAGTAAGAGATAGTAAACGGCTACCTGCGCGAAGTAAGCTTTTGAGCTTGTCGCCGATCTTGTCGGAAGGCATCATCATTTCACTGAGCTGGTAATACTGCACTCGCATGTTTTGACTCAGCACGGAGGTGCGCAGCTTATTTTAGCGTATACACGCCAGCGGTTCTGGATAGTGACAGGAAGGCAGACGGAGCGGAAATGTGTCCAGTGTTTCCGGGCACAGCCCTCCGCTTCGCCTCAGCTTATGGGAGAGCTCAAGGCAGCACGGTTGCGAGGCATTGGCTTCTACAAGGGGTACATCACCGTTTTCATTTCCCTTGCAACCAAGGCAGTGCATTTGGAAGCGGTGACAGGCCTTGCCACGGAATATTTTTTGCTGGCGCTGGGCAGATTCACCGGGAGGAGAGTGATGGTTCGGCTCCTCTACAGTGACAATGGGACCAACTTTGTGGGGGCGGACAATCTAATGAAGAAGTTCTACGGTAAGCTTCATGAAGATTACGATCAGCTTATAGCCTACAAGCTCGCGTCTCTACGGACAACGTGGCACTTCAATCCTCCTCAGTCGCCCAATTTCGGCGGGCTGTGGGAGGCTAAAGTGATGTTGGGGAACCATCACCTGAAGAGGGTCATTGCGGATCGACGGCTCACCTATGAGGAGTGGGCAACGGTGCTTATAAGCGTAGAAGAATGTCTCAACTCACAGCCGCTTTGCCCTCTCACAGCGGACGCAGACGACCTAGAGGTGCTCACGCCGGCTCCATCTGAGTTTCGCCCACAATCTAAGTCCTTCGCGGAGCATTTCCTGGTCCAGCAGGCAATGGTCGTCATTTCTGGAAGGCTTGGAGTCGGGATTGGCTAGCACATCTACAGCAGAGGCCCAAGTGGTTCCGCAAGACTGAAGGACTTCAGCGTGACGACCTCGTCATCATCAAGGACGACCGTTTTCCGCCGTCGCAATGGCTACTGGGCGCGTCGTTGAGCTACACCCGGGGACGGATACGTTGTTTCGGGCTGTAACGCTTAAAACCAAGCAAGGCCGGTTGAAGCGTTCGGTGTCAAAGCTTTGTCCACTGCCGATCCGATCATAAGCGCCCTCACATACACACCTCAATTATAATTAACTTGTTTCTTACGCACAATTCTTGTTTACTTTCCCATACTAGATTCTACCCCACAACCAGGATGGACCGGACAAGCGAACGCTTATCATGCTAGCGTTAGCGGGCGGCATGTTAAGTTTGCTGCTTGTCGCAGTGTGCTGGAAGCTGGAAGCGAGGCGAGGAGCGACCAGCTGATCGCTCTCGCACTTTGGGACGATGCGTGGAATCGCGAGAACGAAAGCGGGAAAAGGGCAAAGGCAGTCGTCTTCGGCAAGCGAGAGAACACGTACGTCCCATCCAACGCGGGACGCCATTTACATATGTGCTATATATATATTAATAAACGTGAATTTTGTAAATTTATCTGTTTTGCATTGCCTGGGAGCCCCTCTTACAATGACCCTTGGTTAGTAAAATACAAGGGGACACAACTGTTCAATTTCTGTTGTACAAACTGCATTTTTGACTGGTGGGCTTAAATATTTTTTGATGTCTGATTGAGTTATAATGTGTCGATGAAATGTGGGGAATGGAATATTGAATTATGAGGATTTTCTTTGTAAATAAATATTGAATTTTAAATTGCATTTATGGGTGAATCTATACTCTGAATTAGTTTATGGCCAGAACTCTGCGCTATGCTGAGTTATTCTTAGTGAATTTATTTTGTTGTTTCTTGGAAGTCTAGATAAAGCATCAACCACTGCGTTTCCTTTCCGGATTTGTAAATCTATTCTTTGTTGTATTTATTGAGGTATGATTTTCATCTTTTAGTCGCGATTACTCCCTTCCAGTAACAATCATGAGTTAGTGGGTCGTGGTCAGTGTAAATTTTTACCTTAGTGCCGCCGTAAAGGTATCCTCTTAGCGATTTTACTGCCCAACAAATGGCTAACACCTTTTTGCTGTTTCGAAGTTTTTTTCCGATTGCGATAGGGTCATAGATATGAAAGCTTATTATCTGCCTTTTTGTGAGAGTACTGCTCCTGTTTTGTGGTCTTAAGCGGCTGTCGTTAGTACACATTCTTCATTAAAGTTAGGGTATTGTAATATTATGTCCTCTGATATAAAGGTGCTTTTTAATTTATTAAAGGTTTGTCTGGCTTCGTCATTGAGTTGGATGGTTTTCCTCTATGAAGTTTTTTTTAAATATGTCCGTCCTTGCCTGTAAGTAAGGTTTTGAGGGGTAATTTGGGGTATTTGGCCGTTTGTTCGTAAGTTACGTCTAGTTCCTATCTAAACCTTCCAATTATTCCTATTTTCAGTATTAATTTCTTTTGTTTTTTGTTATTTTGTCTTAAAAAAGAGATATTTTGTATAAGTATGTGTTACAATTTTTTCATTTCGCACTCTTAAAAAAGTTAAAATTTCCAAATTTTTCTAAAATAGGCATTTATAATAATTTAAAGTATAATATAATAATAAAAAAAAATGCGAAATGGAGAATTTAAATTTGAAGATTTATTATAATTTAATTATAGTCTTATCTTATGTTTAAATTTATATAAAATTGTAATATTTTAATATTTAAAATTTAATAAATTAAAAACTTGAAATTAATTAATTTTCTTTAAATTGTAATTTTTCTAAGTTATTATTTTAGGTTTTGAAAATTGTACTATAATTGAATTTGAATTCAGAATGCTTACGTTAGAATTGTTCACTTAACTCAATTGTGTTTATTTTAACTATCACTTAATACTATCTCACTTAAGTTATGTTGATGTGGGTACTCCTCCTGGTGGTCCGGTTGATGACGAACTGAAGGTATTAAATCGGGATGGACTTATTATTATTCTGAACAGACGATACCTGCCGATAAGGCTAGATTCAACGTAGCAATACTTTCCCGAACAAAAGTGGCAAAACAAGTTTTTCGTTGGTCGCTGTTAGGGACGACCCTGCCCTATGTTGTGCACTTCAGCATAACATCAAATAGGAAACTGCGCTTCCCAGAGGTTAGATTTTTTTAAAAACTTAACTGCCTTCGGAAGGGTCTCACGATTAAAAATACAAGTCTAGCAGTTCACACGTACTGACCGGGGGTACAACACCTGAGCTTTGCCAACCAACAACGGAGGCACGCCGGCAAACAAAGGCCAGGCGGCGCCGACGTATACCGGGGGCTTCCATACTTCATTGTCCAGTCTACCTGACTGGGCCAACATGGGAGCTGACCCATTGAAAAAAAGCAGTGTAATGGAGTCGTGTAATGGAGCAGCCCAAAAGCTGATGAAGAGCAAGGGGATGTGCTGAAACAGCTGACTAGCCTGGGATTGAAGACCAGGGAGCTGAAGAAGCTAATGGACGGGAAACCAGTCCATCACAGTCCCAATGAGGGAGGTGGTTGATGAAATTGACGCGGCAATGGTAACATCGGGAATCATACCGATTGACCTGTTAACAGTGGAATCTGCTGATATCCGCACAGGTAGCTACTGCTGAATAACTACGCAAAAGGTGCAGAAAAAGGGACATATAAGCTTATCCCAAAACTGCAGAGAACGCTGGGACGATACCATGGACATGTGGACGCAACTGCTGACTGGACATGGATGCTTTAAATACTATCTGAATAGCTTTAAGCATGAACGTTATTCGCACTGAGAACACGTGTTTTTTTCTGTCCGAGATTTGAAAACGAACGTCGAGATCTGAGCATAAGAGTTGGGAGGAGAAGGCTTCTGGGCCAGATTTATGGGAAATTAAATGTGACATTAATGGTTTTTATCAATTAACGGTGACATTAATGGTTTTTATCAATTAACTATTGCATTAATGGTTTTTATCAATTAAATTCCCCCCATCCCAAAACCCATTATCTGTCTGTTTGTCCCTTCCATCAGAAGGGATTCTGATGGAAGTTGTCTATCCCAATAAAGTATCACTTCACTCCCATGCATCAGTTGCGCACGTTACTTAAACAAAAAACATGTGTTAATTTTATTGTTTATTTATTTCAGTGCTTTTGTTTTTGTGTCTTGTTTTTAGTTTTCAATATAAGAAGAAATTATTAATTATTTGTCTGGAAGCAGTTATCTGAGGTCTTCTTTCCTGACTCTGTTATTCCCGAATCTGTTATAAGGTTATATAGTCTGAAGTACTTTTTGTATTTTTGATTTCCTTCTCATTCTATTTTCTTGATTATAATATATGTTCATAATGTTTGCTGCCTCCCTTTCGGAGTTTTTGGTCCCCCCATCCCATAAACAGTTTAAGATTCTGGCACAGAAATCATAATAATCAATTTGTTGTTGTTCATTAAAATGTCAGAGTTTGTGGTCACAAACACCCTTCCCCCTCTCCTTTTTCCCGTCTCCATGTCTGTTCATACTCATGCGTTTGATTTGTAAACATCTTTAGGGCATCCGTTGCGCACGCGCCGAATGTGGCAGAGCTTTGTTTTGGCACAGAAATAATTAACCAATGAATTAATTTATTTTTTATTATATTTTATTTTATTTGAAAGAGATTTGTTATCTTATCCTTCAACTATATAAGGTTTATTTATGTTTTTCATAATCGCGTTTTTTAGAGCAGTTCTTCTCGAAATGAGTATTAGATCCACAATAATTACAACAAATCTGTTGTGTGTATCCCCTTTTGCGCGTATCATTATCAAACAAACCCTTGAATGACTCCATTGTCTAAGACAACTTGTAGGTTCAACTATTTATTTATTACTGAAGCTTAAATATACGTTATAGAATTATAATAAACTTCGTAATTAGAGTTTTCCAATATTACACATAGCTTAAACCAATTATTTAGGAAACACCGTAGAGGAAATTTTGTCTTCTTTATTTTTACAATTGGTGAAAAATTGAGTAGCTGGGTTAAGCTTCTTCCGATATTGGCACCCGTTGAAGTTGTTTAACCGAATATAGGGTCACTTCACACTCATGCATCTGATTTGTAAATAAACTTTTTGTTTTTTCCTGACTAAGGAGGATTGGGACCGTTTTGAGGAAAGTTTCTAGTTGTTTATTAAAATTTCAGAGTTATTAAAATTTCGTCAAGATAAAGGGAGACAGACAAAATAAGAACCAATAAGAGTCCATGGGCACACCATGATAAAATTGTCAAGTCGGTGTAGGAGTATAACAAATCTGTATGCCCTTTATGTATAAAAATCAGAACAGTCAAATTGTTCAGCATCAGTTCGTCAGGAGCATCAAATCATACACCACCATCACCAAGAGCGTAATAAACGTAGAGTTCATCGATTCGGTTCAAGCTTTGGAACTCTTGACGGATGTCGAAATCCTTGACCAGGACTTCAATGTGTGAAGAATCGGAGCCAAACTGTATAATGGCTCTAGATCAAGAAGACACCATAGACAGGAACCTGAGGGAAGTATTCGCACCCTACTCAACATCTACTCAAACGATTCCACAAGAGTTGGAATCACTCAAATGGGAAGATTTCCCATTTGGAGAAGAAACGATGGATGTATTTGGAAATGAGTTTTTATATGAGTACTTTCAATGTGCTCAAAGGATTGATATAGATGACCTGGAAGAAATTGTTTTTCCAGACGACGACTACCTCTTTGACTATATAAAAAAGTGGATAACTTAGAAAATAAATATCTAAATTTACTGAAAGATGAAGGCGATGAGTTTTTAATAAATGTTGCCAATAGCATAGATATTTAAATACAAATTTTATAAAAATAAACTAAAATAAAATAATTATATTAAAAATTTTAATATATAAATCTTTTATTTTTTCCCTCCCATATTAACTGAAATAAATAAAACAGATATTTACTTTAACAAAAAAATGTGTTTATTTTATTGTTTTTTTATTTCAGTGTTTTTGTTTATGAGTCTTGTATTTAGTTTTCAATATATGATGAAATTATTAATTATTTATCTGAAAACTGTTATAAGGTTATATAGTCTGAAGTACTTTTTGTATTTATTATTTTCTTCTCATTCTTTTTTCTAGATTATTATATATGTTCATAACGTTTGCTGCCTCCCTTTTGTACTCAAATTTTTTATGACATCCACAAGTGTCGATTCCTTCCGTAGCTGAATCCTTACTCCAGATACATGTCTTCAGGTGTACGCCATAGATGGAAGTTATCATTTTAACTTCTTCACACTCAAGTAGTTTTGAATTAATAAAGAGAAGTCGCAGATAGTGACAATTTTGTACAACTCTATCAAACTGTTTGAGAAAAAATTTAAATTGATTCGAATACATAGTGTACAACCAAGACTTTAAGTTTTAAAAATGATTCTCTTTACCGAATTTATACTAAAATTTTCAAGTTTTCTTCTTCTTTTCTATTCAAACATACGTGTGCAAGTGAGTCGATATATTTCCCTTCCCTTCGCTTATCCAGAATAAGTAAGAAAACGTTTTTTTTCCATTTCACATAATACATTTATTTGACAATTATTGATACAATGAAATTATTTTTCTAGCTCCATTCTTTTGATTTACATAGAAGAGGCATGCAAATGTTTCCAGTCTCGAATCGGTGTTACTCCAATTTTTTTAGGAAAAAATGTATTGCTATTGTCAAAGAATCCTTGAATGTCATTTGACAATATCTTTAATCATTTTTTAACAATATCAAACAACTCGTTGTACTAATCCGTTTGAGGGGTTATATTCGACTAATCGATCGTGTATGAGTAAGCAATAAGCTTGGCTATTTTCGTTACTTGGTGTCTTCAGTTCAATAGGACCAGATTTTACTGTTTCATTTATATAGATCGATTACGATAATTGGAGCTTTCATTTTGAATTCCGTTGGTGTGAAAAATGGCTGTGACTCACGATTGTAGTAACTAGATTGAAATCTTAAATACATTTCATATAGGTGAGCAAACTTATTTTTATTGAAATCAACTCTTAAATTATCATATGGGTATGATTCAAAATTTAAATGAACATTCAAGTTTGATAAATAATTTGTGATAAGATTTAGGTTCAGTGTAAATCCAATTATTGCAAACCTTGGCTCCAGTTGAAAAAACATTTCCACCACTCCATCCAGAATTTAATAGATTTTTACTTTGAAGGTTATCAAGTGATAGAAATTTTTAAGTGTAGTTATCATACCGACAAATAGAGTTCTATCAATCTCGCATCCATTTATTTGGTACTTGATTTCATCCAAAAAATAAGCCATGAAATTATTTTTTAAAAAAGTTGTAACATTATCAGTTGTAGGACCGACTGTTGTAACTTGTCTAATAATTCCTTGAAACTTGAGGTAACTTTCATGAGGGATTATCAGTTGTAGGACCGACTGTTGTAACTTGTCTAACAATTCCTTGAAAGTTAAGGTAACTTTCATGAGGGATCTTGATTTTGGATAGCAATTCGAATTTTATCGTTTGGTTTAAATGTTTGATTATACGACGAATAGGTATGAAACTCTTTTTTCGAAATACTCTCATCCGTTAATTGGCAAGTAAATAAGATTATGAGGTGTGATTACATTATTTCCAATATGGAAGAGATTGTTTTTTTCGTCTATATTTGGGATTGAATTGTACATATTAAAATCAGTTAATGCACACTCAAAACGTCTATCCAATTCAATTGGCAGGAAGTAGTTTGTAATTTTAACAGAACTATGTGTTAACAGAACATGTGTTAATTTTATTGTTTATTTATTTCAGTGATTTTGTTTTTGTGTCTTGTTTTTAGTTTTCAATATAAGAAGAAATTATTAATTATTTGTCTGGAAGCAGTTATCTGAGGTCTTCTTTCCTGACTCTGTTATTCCCGAATCTGTTATAAGGTTATATAGTCTGAAGTACTTTTTGTATTTTTGATTTCCTTCTCATTCTATTTTCTTGATTATAATATATGTTCATAATGTTTGCTGCCTCCCTTTCGGAGTTTTTGGTCCCCCCATCCCATAAACAGTTTAAGATTCTGGCACAGAAATCATAATAATCAATTTGTTGTTGTTCATTAAAATGTCAGAGTTTGTGGTCACAAACACCCTTCCCCCTCTCCTTTTTCCCGTCTCCATGTCTGTTCATACTCATGCGTTTGATTTGTAAACATCTTTAGGGCATCCGTTGCGCACGCGCCGAATGTGGCAGAGCTTTGTTTTGGCACAGAAATAATTAACCAATGAATTAATTTATTTTTTATTATATTTTATTTTATTTGAAAGAGATTTGTTATCTTATCCTTCAACTATATAAGGTTTATTTATGTTTTTCATAATCGCGTTTTTTAGAGCAGTTCTTCTCGAAATGAGTATTAGATCCACAATAATTACAACAAATCTGTTGTGTGTATCCCCCTTTTGCGCGTATCATTATCAAACAAACCCTTGAATGACTCCATTGTCTAAGACAACTTGTAGGTTCAACTATTTATTTATTACTGAAGCTTAAATATACGTTATAGAATTATAATAAACTTCGTAATTAGAGTTTTCCAATATTACACATAGCTTAAACCAATTATTTAGGAAACACCGTAGAGGAAATTTTGTCTTCTTTATTTTTACAATTGGTGAAAAATTGAGTAGCTGGGTTAAGCTTCTTCCGATATTGGCACCCGTTGAAGTTGTTTAACCGAATATAGGGTCACTTCACACTCATGCATCTGATTTGTAAATAAACTTTTTGTTTTTTCCTGACTAAGGAGGATTGGGACCGTTTTGAGGAAAGTTTCTAGTTGTTTATTAAAATTTCAGAGTTATTAAAATTTCGTCAAGATAAAGGGAGACAGACAAAATAAGAACCAATAAGAGTCCATGGGCACACCATGATAAAATTGTCAAGTCGGTGTAGGAGTATAACAAATCTGTATGCCCTTTATGTATAAAAATCAGAACAGTCAAATTGTTCAGCATCAGTTCGTCAGGAGCATCAAATCATACACCACCATCACCAAGAGCGTAATAAACGTAGAGTTCATCGATTCGGTTCAAGCTTTGGAACTCTTGACGGATGTCGAAATCCTTGACCAGGACTTCAATGTGTGAAGAATCGGAGCCAAACTGTATAATGGCTCTAGATCAAGAAGACACCATAGACAGGAACCTGAGGGAAGTATTCGCACCCTACTCAACATCTACTCAAACGATTCCACAAGAGTTGGAATCACTCAAATGGGAAGATTTCCCATTTGGAGAAGAAACGATGGATGTATTTGGAAATGAGTTTTTATATGAGTACTTTCAATGTGCTCAAAGGATTGATATAGATGACCTGGAAGAAATTGTTTTTCCAGACGACGACTACCTCTTTGACTATATAAAAGTGGATAACTTAGAAAATAAATATCTAAATTTACTGAAAGATGAAGGCGATGAGTTTTTAATAAATGTTGCCAATAGCATAGATATTTAAATACAAATTTTATAAAAATAAACTAAAATAAAATAATTATATTAAAAATTTTAATATATAAATCTTTTATTTTTTCCCTCCCATATTAACTGAAATAAATAAAACAGATATTTACTTTAACAAAAAAATGTGTTTATTTTATTGTTTTTTTATTTCAGTGTTTTTGTTTATGAGTCTTGTATTTAGTTTTCAATATATGATGAAATTATTAATTATTTATCTGAAAACTGTTATAAGGTTATATAGTCTGAAGTACTTTTTGTATTTATTATTTTCTTCTCATTCTTTTTTCTAGATTATTATATATGTTCATAACGTTTGCTGCCTCCCTTTTGTACTCAAATTTTTTATGACATCCACAAGTGTCGATTCCTTCCGTAGCTGAATCCTTACTCCAGATACATGTCTTCAGGTGTACGCCATAGATGGAAGTTATCATTTTAACTTCTTCACACTCAAGTAGTTTTGAATTAATAAAGAGAAGTCGCAGATAGTGACAATTTTGTACAACTCTATCAAACTGTTTGAGAAAAAATTTAAATTGATTCGAATACATAGTGTACAACCAAGACTTTAAGTTTTAAAAATGATTCTCTTTACCGAATTTATACTAAAATTTTCAAGTTTTCTTCTTCTTTTCTATTCAAACATACGTGTGCAAGTGAGTCGATATATTTCCCTTCCCTTCGCTTATCCAGAATAAGTAAGAAAACGTTTTTTTTCCATTTCACATAATACATTTATTTGACAATTATTGATACAATGAAATTATTTTTCTAGCTCCATTCTTTTGATTTACATAGAAGAGGCATGCAAATGTTTCCAGTCTCGAATCGGTGTTACTCCAATTTTTTTAGGAAAAAATGTATTGCTATTGTCAAAGAATCCTTGAATGTCATTTGACAATATCTTTAATCATTTTTTAACAATATCAAACAACTCGTTGTACTAATCCGTTTGAGGGGTTATATTCGACTAATCGATCGTGTATGAGTAAGCAATAAGCTTGGCTATTTTCGTTACTTGGTGTCTTCAGTTCAATAGGACCAGATTTTACTGTTTCATTTATATAGATCGATTACGATAATTGGAGCTTTCATTTTGAATTCCGTTGGTGTGAAAAATGGCTGTGACTCACGATTGTAGTAACTAGATTGAAATCTTAAATACATTTCATATAGGTGAGCAAACTTATTTTTATTGAAATCAACTCTTAAATTATCATATGGGTATGATTCAAAATTTAAATGAACATTCAAGTTTGATAAATAATTTGTGATAAGATTTAGGTTCAGTGTAAATCCAATTATTGCAAACCTTGGCTCCAGTTGAAAAAACATTTCCACCACTCCATGAAAACAAAGAAATTTGGAATGGGAATATCAAAAACAAAAAAGAAATGTAGAGGAAAGACGACGAGGAAAAAAGTAAAGATGACGAATCTTTTGAATGTAATAAACCCTGCTACTAGAACATTAAAAAAACAAAAGCCATTTGACAGTATAAGTGCAATTAAAATTGCATCAAAATTAATTTAATCGACAATGGGTTCAAAGAAAAACGTGAAAGTACCAAGAATAATGAATGTACCCAAAACTGGTGGTTTTTTACCAATCGTACCTATTTCGACTGCTCTAAGTGTCTTCGGTGGTTTAGCTAGTGGAAGTGCAGCCATTGCAAAAGCAATAAACAATGCTAGAATGGCGAAAGGGGATATGGAGGAGAAGAAACGACATAATAGAAAAATTTAAAGTGTTGCTGTAGGAGAAGGGTTATATCTTAAACCGTATAGAACAAGTTATGGATTCTACCTAAAATCATATAGTAAGGAAAATGGTATTAAGAAGCGAAAAACCTAATATGTCAGCCACCCAATAGACCACTTTCAAAAATAGACATTAAAACTTTTGCGCAAAAATATATACCAAATTTTTGAGGGGTATGTATGAGAGATTTACTTCCACACTCTCCAAGAATTCGAGAATGTGGTATAGTAAACCTAGATGAATCTCAATCAAGTGGTGCACATTGGGTGGCATATAACAAAAATAAATACGATATTTATGTCTTTCATTTCTAATTTCCTTTGTCAATGGAGTGAGTCCATAACCGATCGTTTTGATTGGCTTACACTTAGTGGGCTGAAAACAAATTTACCGTATGTGCGTTTGTATGTGTGGCTTTTGGATGGTACAAAAATTGGGACTGCTTACTTTAAAATTCACAGTCCAAGTTTCGACTTTACATTCAGCAGACGTTGTACAAGTGAACAAAAAACAACTGATTAACAACAACAAAAACAACTGATTAACAACAAAATTAACAGAATAACAAAAAAAAACTGAATAATAAAATGAACATGGAGAACAGCAACAAGAACAACAACAACAACTATAAGAACGAGGACGCTACAGAAGTAGAATTCGATCCTACTGACCAGGATAATAGGAATCACCGGCGACAAGTTTGGATTATTTTTTTAATGAGAAGAACGATGAAAAATATGATGACGCAGAAACAGCGTTCATACCGATTGATGTTGAAAATAATGCAAAACGAATAAAGCTTGAGACGGTTACGCATGAATTAAATAGATGTAATAAGAAATATATTTTGTCAAAGGCAAGGATGCCTGAAAATGTAATGTTCCCCATCTTTAAGGCGGAGTGTAAAAGGACGAAGATTGGAAAATTCCTTGTTCTGGAGTTGGAGGATTACTTACTATACACCTCTGAAAAGAATACACATCTTCGGGAGGAATTAATTGAGTAAATGGTTGATGGGAAATTTAATATTAAAATTATAAATAAAAAATATAAATAAACAGAAATGTATCTCAGTACCGATCTATGAATGATAGTGATCTGTATAATGATTATTTTTCACAAACAAATGTTTTTGAAAAAAGAAGGAAAGACGAAACACATGATTACGCAAACAAAGAGAGTGACATGGAACCTATATCAATGCCAACAGAAGAAAATGAAATGAGGGAAGATATAAATATAGAACATGAGATAGATAGATAATGAAAATTATGATTTTAATATCAGCCATTTGAGTCGGGAAAATATATTGGATAAGGCTTACGGACCTAAAAAAAAGTTCAGATAATGTATTAACATTAGGGAATAGTGTATAAAAAATTATATAAACAAATGTTCATAGATAAGGTTATAACGTAAAAAATAGAATTAAAGGTCGAGTGCCGCGACTATAGGATACCCGTTACTGTTTTACACAATTTTAAAATATTCATTTTGCTAGTGGAAGATCAGGTTTTCTTGAAAATGCGATAACAATCTTTTGAGCTTGGTGGGCATATAGGTGGGTGTGGCCGGAAAATAGTACCACTAAAGGATGCGCTGGCATCCAAAGTTTATACATACTGAATTTTAACCTTTTAGCTCTAATAGTTCCCGAGATTTCAGCGATTTTAGTTTTTCGTGGTTTGTGGGCGTTAGAGTGGGCGTGGAAGGACGCGGAAATAAACTTGCGCTGTCCCGGGATCTCAAAAATCTTCATGCTTGATCTCAACTTTGTATCTGTTATAGTTCCTGAGATCTCAGCGTTCATACGGGCGGACAGACGGACATGGCTCAATCGACTTCGCAATTGATCCTGTTCAAGAATATTAATACTTTATAGGGTCGGAAACGCTTCCTTCTCCCTGTTACATACTTTTCAACGAATCTAGTATACCCTTTTACTCTACGAGTAACGGGTATAATAATAAATCATAATGAAAATTCTAAATCATCCACTCCACTTCGTACAAATACTGTTTTCGGTTATATGACTCTGGAGGAAGCAAAACAAAATTATATATATTGGAATGATGTGAATGAACTAGTCGAACGGTTACAAATTTTAGTGGCATCAAATACATCGGGTAACAAGAATCACAATAATGAGATTTCCTCAATAATAGAAGAACTGCGAGAGGAGGGAATTATTGTTTAATTAGAGTATATATATTTTTTTTTCGTGACTCCCGTTGCCGTGCAACCCACCTCCCGCCATGTGCTAAGTGGTTTAGTAAGACAATTTTTACGTTAATAGGAGAAGTATTGGTTTAAATGTGGTAGAGGGTATTGTAACTCGAACATCCAATGGGACACCTAAGTCGTCTACTAGCTTAATTCTATCTAGGGTTACACCACAAAGTGTATAAGTGGATATTAACGGCTTAGAGCGACTAAAGCTCATTAGTTTACACTTAGAGCCGTTAAGATTTAGTAAGTTTGCAGAGCACCAAAATTGAAAGTTGTTAAGGTCAGATTGAAGTTTTCTCTGGTAGCACGCATCTTTATATTGAACACAAAGTTTCACATCATCTGCGTACATTAATATAAAAGAATTTGTAAAAGCGCTTGGAAGGTCATTTATGAATAATGTTCAAAATAGAGGACCTAAATGGCTTCTCTGACGGACACCGGATGAAGCATAAATCGGACCAAACAAGACATCTTTAAATAAAACACGTTGCGTTTTTCCAGTCAGATAACTTTCAACCCACCTAAGAAGATCGCATGGGAATCCGATTAAGTCAAGTTTATGAACTAAAAGTGAGTGATTTACAAAGTCAAATGCTTTACTAAAGTCTGTGTAGATGACATCTGTCTGAAGACTTTTTTGGAACCCAGAGATGACATAAGACACGTAATAAATAAAAACCTACCAGGAAGAGAAAGTTTAACACAAATGAATTCGATATCGCCGAATTGAAGATCGATCATGCCTGTAAATTACATACCTACTCGGAAAAATTTCAGAGATAAGAACTTCCAAAACCAGCCATGTTTCGGTAAAAAGAATTATTTGGGATGCAAAACAAAAGCTCTCAGAAAACAAAGTAGGAAGCTTAGTACGCAACCCCCTTGTGGTCTAATAGGAAAGAATGAGAGACGATGTTAGTTTTTTGCGAGGGGTTGATCAGTGTCTTTTGTTTCGGGGAGTTTTACCGCCGCAGGTCGATTAATTTTTTTTTATGTCCCGGTCGATGTTCTTAGACGAAAATGTGTTCCGGCCAGAACTTGGTTGACCACATTTTGTCAAATTCCACCGAGGGGACGCGTATCTTAAATGATGATGCTTTCCTATTATAAAGATATTTAAATTTAGTTATGTCATCCACCTTGATAATGGCTTTCGTTCTGGCTTGTATGTATGCCAATACGTCTGCCTCATACGTATCCTCGGAAAGCCGGGAAGTGAGAGTGGGATTACCTTTAGGGGCTTTGGTGTACCGCCAGTGCACGCCGGTAGTCCGGGCACGAAATTCCCCTGCAGTGTATCCGGTGGGTTGATGTTAATGGAAATTGGCTCTGAAGGAGCCAGGAGCCTTGAAGCAGACAAACTATCTAACGATTTCCTACCATCATGTCCAGAAAATTCGGATGCCGAATTTTTCGTACTCACCGGAGTGATGGCCATAGGCGTTCCAAACAGCTGCGGCGACACTTCAGTGTTCTGAAGGTAAGAAGTGGGAGGGAGAAGAGAACTAGTGATCTGCGGCACACAAGTGTTTGATTTTTTACGCTTTGGAGACTCGTTTAACAATTGGACATTATTAAATTGGGTGTCCAGCGCCGTGAGCAAATCGCTGGCTTTACGAAAAGCGCCGAGCACCTCACGAAAACCATTTTTTGTCTGCCGCATAAAAGATCTCATTTTCCTTTGAGTCCCCCGACAACTTTCACAGCAATAATGTGAGCCGGAATCGCCTCGGGCCAAAACGTCCGATACGGCACAAAGCCAACACAAACGCTCGGCTGGTAAGTTGTAATTATTTTGTTACAAGATTTTAAATAGCAGACAATTTCTGACATAATGAGATTTAATTATTATTTTGAAGCACTATTTAATCGAATTAGATATGCACACTATAAGAAGTGAGAGGGAGTTATAAGTTTTCTAAATTTGCTTGGGGTGAAGAACTACAATCAAAAAATGCCAATAATGTTTCCAAAGCAATGGAGAAAATCTTAAAATCAGGTCCCGGAACACCAAAAAATTTACAAACAGATGATGAAAAAGAGTTTTTTAATTCAAAATTTAAACAATTAATGAAACGTTATGATATAAATCATTATTCGACGTTCAGCACTCTTAAGGCATCAATTGTAGAACGTTTTAATAGAATACTCAAAGAGTCAATGTGGCGTGAGTTTAGTTTCAATGGGAAATATAAGTGGATAGATATTTACAAAATTTTGATATTTGATTACAATAATAGGGTACATAAACCATAAAAATGAGTCCAATTAGTGTCAACACAACTAATGAAAAACAAATATCAAGACTCATATAATCACATAAAGATATATGTTGAGAGTAAACTACGAAATGAAATCGTTCGTATCAGCAAGCATAAGTGGATACACCAAATTATACAACGGAAATCTTTAAAATTAGAAAAGTCAATAATACATTCCTGAAAACATAATCCGATTTAGGGTGGGTACTATAAAAAAGAACTCAAAAAGACTAAATTCCCAAACACTTTTCTGGTTGAGAAAATTTTAAGGCGATAAGGTGATACCTTTTTGGTAAAATGGCTTGGCTTTCCAATGGATGAAGCCAGCTGGGTACATAAAGATGGAATATTATAGTACAAAATACCAAATGAAAAGACAATGTTATATTTAATTTTAATTTTTTTAATTTTTTTATATTTTAAATCTTATATTTACATATGTAAATATGTACAATTTGATGATGTGTATATTAACAATTTTACTAAAATATTATACATGATTTTAGATTTATTTTTGCTTTACTTATATTCACCACAATCTCGATCAAAATAAAACATTTTCAATTCAATTGAGTTATAAGATAATTATTTTCTTACGTTTTCTCGCTTATCTCTAAGTTTATTTAATGTAGTATCATCTGTACTTCTTTCATTTATTATACCTCTTAAGAATATATTTTCAATGTCTAAGAAATTGATACTATCGATAATATCCTTTTCTATTAACCGTTAATGTTTTATGATAATGTGCCATGATCGTCGTGATTTAATATTGTAAACTCTGTTTCATTATGTTTACGCTTTCTTTTACTAGCATTAGCACAAAGCACATTCTTTTATACCCTATTAGTTGATATTTTTTGTACCCTTGATCTAAACATTGTCTTACTATCATATAGTGGAGTTCCAGTGAATAATACATTTTTATAATGAACCATAGTTAAATTTCTGGAACTCACACCTTTTTCTTTATTATGAGAGGTTTCAACTTTATCTATTTTATAACTATGAACTTTGGAGCATAGACCTATAAATTCACTCATTGGTTTTCCATTCACCTCATCTTTAAAATATCCTTACCTCTTTTTATTCAATTTTTTAAAATTATATAAATCGATTCTTCTATCTGAATAATCGGATGTATCAAATTTTGATTCAATATCACCACGAATATCCTTATAAAAATCATTCGTTTTTATAGTATAGATGAATGAGTCTGTATCCATATAATTAAAAACTAAATTTTCTTGAAATTTAAGTTTCATGTATTGGTAATGGAAATCATACATTTTCCACTTTGATAACTCCAATACAGCAAAACCCAAATACATTGGCTTATCAAATATTACTGAGAGTTTTTTCATTTGGATGACATAGAACTCGTCATTTACTTTAGTTGCACTATGAAAATTAAATTTTTAGCACAATGTTTTCTTCGACCGAATTTATGAAGATCTGTAGACTTCCATGTAGTTACCAATTTAACATCTACGCGTTTTTCGGGATTTTCCATAGTTTTCCCATAGACTGAGTTGTTCATTAATTTAAAAAAATATTTTTCAAATTTATTCTTGGTATTCTGTCTGTGTAAAGTATTTAAATCAATATAAGTCTTTACTCAAGGTTTTTGTAAAAAGCGAACCCCTCTATGAATCTTTTTTAATATTAACACATTTTGTATACATTGCTGCAAATTTCTATAATGAATTACATAATTTTTTTGTTCCCGAGGTCAGATATTAATTTTTTTGCTTTATTTTCTTTAGACGCGAAACTATTTGCCGGGCAAAACGGTGGATAATTATGTGTATCATGAATGCTATAGGGGTAAAATAGGTCTACTTCCAAAAAATATCCATACTCACTATCAATAGATATGTTACCATCCATTACCAAACATTCAAACCCTTTATATGGAAGGGGTTGCGACATTGCCCAACCATATAAATTGTTTGCATCCAAATACATTAGAAACGATGATTCCTTTGTTGAATCATAATCTGTTTAGTACTTGTTATTTGCTTATGTATATCTATGGCAACATTGTACTAAGCCACCTCGAATGCTATTTTGAATGAATCTATACATATCGGTATCTACTAATAACTCTAGTTTTAATATTTGTGACCTTTAGCATGGCTGCCCAAGATAGACCTGGTGTATTGAAAAACTGAGCAGGGTCCAATGAATGAATTTGTAAATCCATTTTTCTAAAATTTTCAAATATATCAGTCAATAGGAAAACATCAGTTTTTAAATATAATGTTAGATAATCTTAAAGAGTTGCAAAGGAAAATTGTGAGCAGACAGTATGCGCGTGTTCATAATCATCTTGAGAGCATTCCTTCTTCTTTGCTTGCAGACAACGAAAGAATGATGTTTTTGATGGTAGGGAAGTTTCCTCAAGTCGACTAATCTAAATATTCATAAGGAAAGATACCCTTTTTACACATAAGTCTGAATTCTTTTTCGTTTTTAAGGAATGTTTTTACTATACTTAAGTTTACTATAGGGAAGTTTCCTCAAGTCGACTAATCTAAATATTCATAAGGAAAGATACCCTTTTACACATAAGTCTGAATTCTTTTTCGTTTTTAAGGAATGTTTTTACTATACTTAATTGGTCATCTATTAAGTTAGAAAAAAGGGTATCTAAACCTTATGGAATAATTCTGAAAGTTTCAAGAATTCAAATTTTTAAATTTTTTCCATTTGAAGTTTTTATGGTTTTGGACACCGAAATATATTGTTCTTTATTTACTGGAATTTAATCCAAATCTTCAATAAATAAATGACAGTCATATTTAGAAAAGTTGTGGAAAAAAACTTTCGGTAGCCTGGACTTTTTTCCGCTACAAACAGTCTTATGTCTTAGAGCAGCATCCGCAGATCCAGAGAAATTCAGACAAACTTTACAAAACCATTGTGATCTCTTCTGAGACCCCTTTTGTATTGTTAATAATCTATAGAATAACAATGAATATTTTCTATAGTATGTTATACATTTATTTATATTATAGTATATATATATATACATACCTTGAAACATTTTTAATGAACATGCAATGTCCACTTCCTCCATCTTCCAGAAACAGCATGTTTATTTGATATGGTTTCTCAATGTCCGATTGAAAAAGTGATCCGATTATTTGCTTAGTCTCTTCATTATACCCAAAGATGTATATACTCATGATTATTCTTTAAAAATGTTTTTACTCATTTTATTTCCAAAGGGAACATTAAATTGGTGAAATCCATTATTCAAATATATTTATTCAGTGGATATGTCAATATTATATAAACTACATCTTTGGGGTTTTTTCACATTTATTAAAGTCGATATTAAGGCCCATTTAAAACAGTATGCATCATTTTTATTACATACGTTAATAATAGCTATCTTTGAAGCTAAGAATTTTGGAAGCGGGATATATAATACGATGAACCTGATAAAGATGTATATTGGTTCACATTCATTCCTAGGCGCATTATTTTGATTAATGACCACCCTCTATCTTTTTCTTGAAATTCTTGGGTTTTGTTACTATTTTCATAGTATGCTCAAGAAAAATAGATTCCAAATCCGAGTACTCATTCATAATACTCATTTTACTTTGAAAACTTTTAATCTCAATTTCTTCCGTTTTATTCTTAAAGAATATATATGAACCATCTGTATCTGATTATAATACCCATTATTACTTGTCCCTTAAAACCTATCTCCCGGTCGTCAAATTAATAAAAAATTACTGTCCGATAAATTTCCACTCCTTAGAACTGATGATGTACTAGATCAACTAGGTCGATCGAAATACTTTTTATGTCTTGACTTAATGTCAGGATTTCATCAAATTGAACTCGAAAAAGGTTCAAAAGATATATCGGCTGATATAGATGGTATTCTAGATTAACTGGGTCGAGCGAAATATTTTTTATTTCTTGAATTAATGTCAGGATTTCATCAAATTGATCTCGAAAAAAGCTCATGAATTATAACGTCTTTTTCAACGAGCAATGGCTCATATTGCAAATATCGATGATTTATACATATGTTTAAAACATGTGCTTAAAAACATAACAGATGTTTTTAAGAAATATCGGATATACAATCTAAAATTACATCCACAAAAATGTTCATTTTTCATGCATAAGGTAACTTTTCTCGGTCATAAATGCATGTTGAGAATACCAAAAGTACTACTTGTACACATACACATTGTGTGTGTGGGAAGGGGATGAACCATGAAGATCTCAGAGAGAGGCAAAACTCCTCTCTCTTTGTTCTCTCTCCCTCTCTGCCTAAGAACGTTTTTGTTTCCTCTTTTCTGACTACTTGCTTGCAGACATCGAAAGAGTGCGGTTGTATAAAATAAAATTCAACTAAAACGACAATTAAAGTATTTTTACTATTTGGCAAATCGGGCTGGTGTATTCCTGAAGTTTATATAAACATTGGCTATAAATTCAAAAACAAAGAAAATATTGACCGCCCATTGTTCGTAGTTCATTATAATGTATGTGGTCCGATTACGGCCTCAACTATTGATAATAAAAACTAATATTTATTGATCAGTTTACACATTACTGCGTGACATATTTAATAACTTATAAATCAGACGTGTTTTTTGTATTTAAAGACTTCGTGGCGAAAAGTGAAGCTCATTTTTTTAACTTAAAAATGGTAAATCTATATATTGATATTGGCAGGGAATACCTCACTAATGAAATGCGTGAATTGTGTGTCGAAAAAGGTATCAGCTATCATTTAACGGTTCCTTATACCCCACAATTGAATGGTGTTGCAGAGCGGATGATAAGGACAATCACCGAAAAAGCTCGCTCTATGACTGTTAACTGTACTAAACTTAATAAAAGTATTTGGGGTGAAGCTGTTTTAACAGCAACTTATTTAGTTAATAGGTCCCCAAGTAGAGCTTTGGAATGCAATGCAGTTGCTGGTGTATGAATTAAATCTACTAAGTTCAATTTCCTGTTGACCTTGGTTCTATTGAAGATGCGCAACACAAAAGCTATGACTCGCAAAATGCGCCGATAGGATGAGAATTTGTTGATAACGTAGTCGAATATATCTTCCTTGCTACCACTATCGGTACATGTTAGGACTGTTGCTTTTCGCCGCTCCAACTCTTTATTGGTCTCCTGAGCATTTGGTACTGGTTGACGCCATCCAGATGAGTCCTGACGTAAGAAGCTTGGACCACGAAACCATATAGTTTCCATAAGCTCGGACGCTGCGCAGCCTCTTGACACTATGTCCGCGGGAATATCCTTGCCCGGAACGTGCCTCCAAGTGATGTTTGACGTGGTTGATTGCAATTCAGAAATCCGGTTGGCGACGAAACAGTTTAGCCTGGACGAGTGCATGGTTAACCACTGTAAAACTATTCTTGAATCTGCCCAAAAGAAAATGTTATTAATGTATATTTCGAATTTTTGCCTAATCTTGGGCCATGTTTTACACAAGAAATATGCGGCGCAGAATTCTAACCGCGGCAATGAAATTGCCTTTATTTATTTCCAATAGATTTCTTGGTGACGAGTTAATAAATCTTGGAAGTTCGATGGAATGAATATTGTGCAATTCGTCCCAGTTTAGACGGTGCATCCACAACTCTTGGGCCAATATTTTGCATTGAATGACGACTGGTGATACGAGGAAATCGTAAATGTGAGCTACAAGTGAATCGATGCTCCGCTTGGTGATAACAGAGATTGTAGGTAGGGTATACCTGAAACGGAACACATCTAGTTTTGGTTGCAACGACATGCCCAAAGTCTTCGTGACATCAGCCTTAGAAAGTTTGGTGGTGACCTCTGCAGCCTTGAAATGAAGCTCTTCGACACTGTATGCTCCAGTAAGGAGGTCGTACATATCTTCTTTAAGTACGGCTACTCCGATGGGGAACTGATAAGAGAAATTATTCGCAATATATTTCAAGCTCCTGATTGCTAGAAATGGTGCGCAGGACATGCCGTACGTGACAGTGTTGAGCTAAAACAATTCTAAAGGCGCAGCTGAGGAGAACAAGTTGATACCTACGATCGTCTGGTGATACTTCAAACTGGCGATACATCTTGCAGATATCAGCTACAAGTGCAGGACGATGTAAGCGAAAGGCAAGAAGTGTTAAGATAAGAAATGCTGTTTGCATTCCTGGTCTTCTACGGTGAAACCTTGAACGTGCGATTCAAACTCCTCGATTAGCCAAAACCTTTCTAATGCACCTTGGAGCACCGTAGAACGTGCCATGTTGCATGTTACGACTTGCGATTGCGGAATATCAAAAACCTTTCCGCCAACGATCCAACCAAGTGCAGTATTGACCAGGCAAGGAAGGCCTGGACCCAAAAAAATTTTGCCATTTGAAAGTAAATCAAAAAACTCTTGTGTGCTGATGAGTAGGTCTATCCGGTAAGGCATTTAGAAGCCTGGATCTGCAAGGTCAATCTCTGAGGGTGTGTTTCATTGTGAAGTGTCAACGAATAGCTCTGGCGAATTAAGCGATATTGTCTTGGCTACAGCGAATTGTAAATGCCAATTATTTTCAGATAGTCGTGATCGAATGATTGTTGAGACAGAGAATCTCATCTGCGTTCTGACATCTCGAATCTAAGCTAAAGGAGCTTGGCCAACTCGCCCTCTTTTTTTCAAATTGGTATTCTTGCTGCTCGACGAAAAATTGCCAACGAAAATAATGGAAATTAAATTTATGTGAATATAGCAATTTTTTTGCTCAACCACAATCAAAGAACTCTGTTTACACTGCACTTCTTTTCTATTCCTATGTTTTGCAGCTGTTTTATTTTTTTTGAACGTTCATAACTACTCAAACCTTAGCTCGCCGGTCGTCAGATATTCATCCCTATTATATGAGGGATTGAAGTGAGAGTACTTTACGATCATAATAAACGAATAAGGAAACTATCTTCTGCAAGCTAAAGATATCATAACCTTACGTCGGTTCGCAAAGTCTTAAATAATTTTAATCGCTAAAGTCGATTGTTTTTGTTTATGAGAATACTTTTAAAAGAAAGTTTTATTTAACATTTTTATATCACATTCACTGTTTTACAATACTAGTGCACCCGCCTCGCTTCCCTCCGCTTCTTAAGCTTGACATAGTCTTCAAAGGCTTATGTATGTTATGCGCGGCCAAAATAAAAAAAATAAAATAAATTTCGTTTAGCTTTCTATTGAGAATTTATTGAAGTGGTGTAGGATATACAATGTTTCTTGTTTTCTATCTGGTGTGTAAACGAAAAAATCAGAAGATTTTCTGATGCGTGAGAGTTACCGACCAGTCGTTAGGTAACGAGCATCCAGCTGAACCTCCCAGAGCTACCCTGGAATTGGTACTCTGACCGGGTGCCCACTTACTTTGCGTTGCAAGAATATTGCAATCTAAACAACAGCCAAAGCGACTCAAGTGGTCGTTGCCCCGTCGAAAGATTGCTGACACTGCAACAGGATGCCCCTACCCCAAAACGCGGGTCAGATGACACAGGCAAACGTTCGAGGAAGTCTTTGTAAATATTCGTTTATTTCACTTTGTATTTTATGCTTAAGCAAACTATGTATTAATCACGAAGATTATATTAGCCTTGTTCAGGATAATAGACACGGAGGAGACTGAGCAAATAGCAATTCAGGCTAGACGAAAGGTAGTATCGCGGACGTGCTTGACGGCTTTTCTCGCGGGACTTAGGGGAAACCTTAACGCGATTGTTAGAGCGTTTAGACCAAAAGGACTGGAGGAAGCATATGACATGGCTATTAAGGAAAGGAATTTATACTTCACAGAAAATACTAAGCTTGGAACACAGAACAAACAGCTTTACAGACCAAACGATCGTTTTCGAACAAATCAATTTTCGAACAGAAACAGTTATAATCAATATCAAAATAGAGACTATAATCAGTATCAAAATCGAGATTATAATCATTATAATGATTGTTGAGACAGAGAATCTCATCTGCGTTCTGACATCTCGAATCTAAGCTAAAGGAGCTTGGCCAACTCGCCCTCTTTTTTTCAAATTGGTATTCTTGCTGCTCGACGAAAAATTGCCAACGAAAATAATGGAAATTAAATTTATGTGAATATAGCAATTTTTTTGCTCAACCACAATCAAAGAACTCTGTTTACACTGCACTTCTTTTCTATTCCTATGTTTTGCAGCTGTTTTATTTTTTTTGAACGTTCATAACTACTCAAACCTTAGCTCGCCGGTCGTCAGATATTCATCCCTATTATATGAGGGATTGAAGTGAGAGTACTTTACGATCATAATAAACGAATAAGGAAACTATCTTCTGCAAGCTAAAGATATCATAACCTTACGTCGGTTCGCAAAGTCTTAAATAATTTTAATCGCTAAAGTCGATTGTTTTTGTTTATGAGAATACTTTTAAAAGAAAGTTTTATTTAACATTTTTATATCACATTCACTGTTTTACAATACTAGTGCACCCGCCTCGCTTCCCTCCGCTTCTTAAGCTTGACATAGTCTTCAAAGGCTTATGTATGTTATGCGCGGCCAAAATAAAAAAAATAAAATAAATTTCGTTTAGCTTTCTATTGAGAATTTATTGAAGTGGTGTAGGATATACAATGTTTCTTGTTTTCTATCTGGTGTGTAAACGAAAAAATCAGAAGATTTTCTGATGCGTGAGAGTTACCGACCAGTCGTTAGGTAACGAGCCTCCAGCTAAACCTCTCAGAGCTACCCTGGAATTGGTACACTGACCGGGTGCCCACTTACTTTGCGTTGCAAGAATGTTGCAATCTAAACAACAGCCAAAGCGACTCAAGTGGTCGTTGCCCCGTCGAAAGATTGCTGACACTGCAACAGGATGCCCCTACCCCAAAACGCGGGTCAGATGACACAGGCAAACGTTCGAGGAAGTCTTTGTAAACATTCGTTTATTTCACTTTGTATTTTATGCTTAAGCAATCTATGTATTAGCATATAAGAACTTATGAACACTCGGCAGCTGTGGCAACTTGGTCGCCACTGAAGAATATATTGGCAGTCTTAAAAGGCAACTCAAAGGCGTACGTTTACTTATTCCAACTCTTATTAAAATTCATAAATTGAAATACACCGACTACCACTTGGAGAAGGCCGGACTCTGGCGGAACCCCTAGCCACCCAGGACTCCTAAGAGGATAACCATAACTCGAGCAGTCCACATAGAGCTGCCCATGTAGAAGCATGGATTCTCCAAATTTAGTCCACACATTTGCTATGAGAGTTCTTCTGCTTTGTTGATAGTCATTGAGAAGGTAAGGCGCACCGGGAACTGAAAACATTTGAATACGAATGGCATATAGGTCGGAATCATTGGGATACGTGGCAACAGTACGTCTTCACTTTTGAATTTTCCAGTCAAAAAATGTTTTAAATCATGTGTTACGCCTGAAAGCAACGATGAGAATGGTTGTGAATGTAATTCTGGCAGTTTTCAAATTTTATCCATTTTTCCAATGGCGACACCTGGATACAGACTGTAGTCAATGTGCAGGTATGCACTCGTAGACTTTCTAGTCTTCATGATCGTTGCTCGTCTGATTCCAAAGCCAGAAATACCCTTTTCGCTTGCGATTGAGGCGTATATCGGCCAATTGCATTTTGAAACAAACAAATTTTAATTTTGTATTACAATGTACACTTTTTATAATAACGGTCATACAAAAACTTGAAATTTTATTCCACTCCGTCACAACAATTTTTTTGAACTTTGAACTGGTCACGTGCACTTGTCATATTTGTAGATAAAAATTAAAAGGTGCCCAGGGTTTCATTTAACGCATAAGAGTTATAAGTCCTAAGTCCAAAAGCTGCAATTAACGAAATTTTCTAATCATCACTATTTCTTTTTAATATAAGGATTTTGATCTTTTCCGGGGCATTCGGTTTGAATAATATAAATATTATACGATTTATGGAACAAAATTAAGGAGTATTGCTTGTCACACACATTTAATGGAATAGCTTATCCAATAAGACTTTCAAAATTTGTGTACATATGTATAAAGTATTCTCGGTTGCTTTTAATACGCGCTATCAACTTAGTATTTGATGCATATTTATAAACCGTAGTCTATGAAAGAGATACTTATATTAAATACTTGTTAAAAATATAGTATCAGTGAACACAGGGCTGGACTTAAACTACGTTTGGGCTCTGGATGCTTAGGCACAGGCCGCAAAATTTGAAACGAAAGTGAACAATTTACAATTCGTTCGTTTATCATTATTTACACCCGAAATTACGCGCCTTAGTAAATTTTAAAATGTTCTTGCTTGCTTTTTATACGAGCTACCAACTTAATATTTAAAGCCGTGGTATTTTAAAGACCGTAATCTAAAGACCGTAGCTATACTTATATCTTGTTAATAATATATTATGGGTGTCCACAGGGCTGGACTTAAACTACTTATGGGCTCTGGATGCGTAGGTACAGGATGGAAAATTTTTGGGAGCGGCAATATTGGAAACGAAAATGAACAATTTACAAATTCCTTCGTTCATCATTATTTAATCCTGAAATTACGTGCCTTAGTACACAACAATTATTTATTTTTGATAGTGAATCTACCTAAACATACTTAATTTTAACTTTCTAGCTCAAATAGTTCCTGAGATTTTAACGATTTTAATTTTCTGCGATTTGAGGGCGTTAGAGTGGGCTTGGCAGGGTCCTGAAACTTGCACTGCGTAGGGACCTTCAGAATCTTCATCTCAAATCTGTATTTTTTATAGTTCCTGGGATATCTGCGTTCATACGGACGGACAGACAGACGGACGGACATCGATTAATCGACTTCGCTATTGATACTGATCAAGCATATATATACTTTATAGGGGCGGAAACGCTTTCTTCCCACAGTTTTCCGCGGTATGTGGGCGTTAGGGTGGGCGTGACTGGATAAAAACTCGTCGCAAGTTGCAGTGGTTTCTCTTAAATACGTATTCTTAAGCCAAACTTTCTAGATCTTAAAGGTCCCAAGATTTTTGCTTTTTTGATTTTCCGGGTTTTATTTTGGGCGTTAGGGTGGGCGTGGCTATATACCACTTATTGGTACTTAGATATCAGCCTTACTGCGAAAAGCGAAAACCGTCTTTCAAGCTTGGAGCGCGTAATAGTGGGTGTGGCCGGATAATTGTATCACCATAAGATGGGCTGGCGTCCCAATATAATACATACTTAATCTTTACTTTCTAGCTGTAATAGTTCCTGAGCTTTCAGCGATTTGAGTTGTAAGTGGGCGTCGCCAGATGCTGAAATAAACTGGCGATGCGTATGTACCTTCATGCGTCATGCTTAATCTCAACTTTGTATCTCTTATAGTTCCTGAGATCTCAGCGTTCATACGGACAGACGGACAGACAGACGGGCATGGCTCAATAGTCTTCGCTATTGATACTGATACACGGAAACACTTCCTTCCACCTGTTATATACTTTTCAATGAATCTAATATACTCATTTACTCTACGAGTAACGGGTATAATAAGGTCGAAATTTGAAGTGTACGCTCAAGGGTTTGATGTTCATAGTATCCGACAGATCTGGGTGACTTTAATTGATCTGAATGAGAATCGAGTAGATCAAAATGGCTGTCATTGGGAAACTCGCAAAGTTGTTTATAATTTGAAAGAGTGTCCTTAAAAAATTAGTCATATAACTCTTCTCCTCTGTTTAATATTAAAGGAATTGGAATTTAAATTTGATAGATTAGAATACAACGGTTAAATATGTTAATATTATCAAATAAAAGATTCGAATTGTTTCACACAAAATATTTGGTTATTAAAAAATTCTAGCAGTGATATATTCTAATATCTAATATTATTGTTAAGAACGAGACAACATTAGATCTCATTTCTGCATGGGTCGTCACGGATGGACTATAAGCAGTACAAGGGAATGACATAAGGAACTTCCTTTTTGGTTACAAAATACGATTTCGCGAGGAAATAGCTTATATCTTATAGTTTGTTGGAAACAGACTACAGACTACAACGCGAATAAGCTAAATTTCTATATTTAAAGTCTGGAATACCCGATGAAATATAAATTATTTATTTTGTCCACTGCTTGGTTATGTTAAAAGCTTAAGCTACAGGTCTGGGGCTTTGTTCTTATATTCTACATCTTAATTTGTAATTTCATTATATATGTTATTATTATAAGAATTGACAACAAAATTTATTGAAGACCAAACAAAAAAATTATATTAATATTAGGTTTCGTGGCCAGCTGAAAAACACCTTGAAGTGCAATGGCATCTCTAGGATATGCTTTTCGCGGTTTGTGTTATAGTGGGTTTGACCAGATGCGGAAAAAAACGTTTTGGTGGCATCCTTGGAAATAGCATGTGTAATCCCAACATTTAATCACTTATAGTTACCAGCGTTTCTACATAAAGCGCCAACTGTTTCCAGCTTTTAAAGTGCCACAGATCTAAGCGAATTAAAAACATTTTTGTAAAAACAAACTTCCCAGGGGTTTTCATCCGGCCACGCCACACAAACCGCGGAACACTGTGGCGTCTATAATAGTATTATGAATGCCTTCGTTTGATCTTGTACTTATTTCTGTTGATATCTATCGATTTACCAAAGATTTTTCAAATCGGATCATTATTTTGAAAGAAATTTAAGTTATAAGGCCCCACATATTCAGCGACGTCACTTACTCAACATTATTTCCACTAGCAAATGAATATTTTAAAATTGTGTAAAACAGTAAGGGGTATCTTATAGACGCGGCACTCGAGCGTCGAGAGCGTTTCCTCTTGTTTTTATTGCAAAGTTGTCTTATAGCAAGCGATCACATGATCGGCATGAGTATTTAAAAAAAGGTTAGGTTAAGCTTTAGTAAAACTTTATATACATACACCCAGTGACGGATTTCTGTAAAATGACGCCCTGGGCATTGTTAAAAATGATCTATTATTTAATTCAAATTATACATAAATTAAATTCCAGAGTTTTGTATATAATTAGAAAAAGAAATCAATTTAATACTTGTTTAATAATTGTTTTTGTTAATTTTAAAATATTAATTTTGCTAGTGGAACTTCACAAAGCCCCACCCTTTGTCAGAGAAAGCATGTTGAGTAACTGATAGTGACGTCACTGTCCATGTGAGGGCTTATAACTTAAATTGCTTCATAAATTAAATATGTAGGTTTTTATGATGCCCCTAATGCAAATTGTTTTTTTCCGACCAAGCCACGCCCACAAAACCTGAAAAACCAAATATGCGAATATCTCGGAAGCCATAAGAGCTAGGAAGTTGTGCTTAAGAATACGTGTTTGAGAGACGCCACTGCTGCTCGACATAAGTTTTCATCAGGCCACTCCCACTCTAAAGCCCACAAACCGCAAACTGTGTCGTCCATAATATTACATTGAATGAATTAGTTTGACCTTGTATAATACTTCTTTGTCTGTTTTCTTGAATAATAAAAAATTTAAAAAAATTATATTTTTAATTGCAATTACTTTTTAAATATAACAATTAGTATTAGAGATGATTTTTGTAAGAAAAAAAGCATTATAAAATTATTAGGATTTTCTTATTCACATATGGTTCATACAAATGTATATGTCTTCTATACACTCTATAACTTTTTGATGTAATTTTCCAGACTGCAGAATATCAAAGCAAGCCTACATTTTTTCTATACAAGCTTTTTTGAACGTTCATAACAACTCAAACCTTAGCTCGCCGGTCGTCAGATAATCATGCTTTTATATTAGAGATTTACGATTATAATGATCATAATAAACGAATTAGGAAACTATCTTCGGCAAGATGAAGATATCATAACCTTATAGACTTTTCGCAATGGTCTTGAATTATTTTAATCGCTATAGTTGCTTGTTTTGTGTTATTTTTTTATTTAAACATAAAAGACTTAAAAACTCCTAAGATATTTTTAGATCCCGCCGCTTTGGTAATTAAACTATATATACATAAAATTACATAAATTTCTCAATTTACATAAAGTCTTACGTAAATCCCAAAAAAAAACTTTAATAAAAATAAACACAATTTCAAATTAAACTGTCTAAAAAGCGCTGCCAGCTTTATATATATAGTGAATTGCCATATACTCCCTCAGCTGTTAAGAGCTAGATCAGCTGTCAACTATAACTGATCAGAGCTGCCAAATTTACTCAATTTTCCAAATTTTCAATCAATTTTCATAATTTCAATTTTGACGAATTTTCATCTTTTAAGATGTCTAAACACGCCCGGAGCACTCTTGAAATCTTACAAAAAATTCCATCAAAATCGGTCCATCCGTTTTAAAGTCTATAGCGGACATATGTTACATGGGTACATTCATTTTTATATACATATGTGGGGTTTTATAAAAAACTACGAAGCGATAAAATGAATAAATGGAACGATCTTAAAAAAAACATATCTACAAAAACCTTGTAAAATACAAAAGGGCCAATGCCCTATTTAAACTAACACTCAAACAAACCAAAAAAGCATGCATTATCAAACTTCCATCCCAAATATCATTGGACACCCAACCCAAAACGATCAGGATCAACATCCGGCGCTTTTCCAGCCTTAACCTGAAAAAAGTTATACACTGTATATTCAACCCATCCACAAAACAAAACAACATTAATAACAAAGCTCTTCTGACAAAACTTCTCAGAAACCTTCTCCGACAGCAATTTTTCAAGCACCTTTATTAGTCACAAACAAACGTCACTCAGCAATACTATTCATCTCTCACATATTCCTAGCAAAAGAGCATCCGAAATAGAAAAACCTATAACTGTAATAGAATATTCAGCAGCAAAAGGAAACACACCAGGACTTGACAGAATCAACTACACAATGATAAAAACCTGTATAACACAACATAAAACAGAATTATTAACCTCCAAAACGTCATACTAAACAGCTACAATCCACAAACATACAAAAATATCTTAATAATACCGATCCCAAAACCAAAAACAGACAAAATCTTGCCTAACTCTTACCGTCCGATCTCACTAAACTCATGTCTAGCAAGACTACTTGACAAAATGAAAGCAAAACGGCTGTGGTGGCTTGAAATAAACAGCAAACTTATCCATAACAGTCAAACTGGATTCAAAAAAGGGAAATTGGCTATAGACAGTCGACTACTCATAGACCATCATCTATCATATCCCTAGACTTCGCAAATGCCTTCGATAGAATTGGCATCCACTCTATACTTCACCAACTTGTAACCTCGACTAAATTGTATCAAAAAATCTAGCCAACACTATAACACCAAGCAAAACAACAACATCAACACTCAGTAATCATAATAAAAAGGCACAAGAAGCCCGCCATAGCAAACCACCTACACCACCTAAGGAACTTCCTTTTTGGTTACAAAATACGATTTCGCGAGGAAATAGCTTATATCTTATAGTTTGTTGGAAACAGACTACAGACTACAACGCGAATAAGCTAAATTTCTATATTTAAAGTCTGGAATACCCGATGAAATATAAATTATTTATTTTGTCCACTGCTTGGTTATGTTAAAAGCTTAAGCTACAGGTCTGGGGCTTTGTTCTTATATTCTACATCTTAATTTGTAATTTCATTATATATGTTATTATTATAAGAATTGACAACAAAATTTATTGAAGACCAAACAAAAAATTATATTAATATTAGGTTTCGTGGCCAGCTGAAAAACACCTTGAAGTGCAATGGCATCTCTAGGATATGCTTTTCGCGGTTTGTGTTATAGTGGGTTTGACCAGATGCGGAAAAAAACGTTTTGGTGGCATCCTTGGAAATAGCATGTGTAATCCCAACATTTAATCACTTATAGTTACCAGCGTTTCTACATAAAGCGCCAACTGTTTCCAGCTTTTAAAGTGCCACAGATCTAAGCGAATTAAAAACATTTTTGTAAAAACAAACTTCCCAGGGGTTTTCATCCGGCCACGCCACACAAACCGCGGAACACTGTGGCGTCTATAATAGTATTATGAATGCCTTCGTTTGATCTTGTACTTATTTCTGTTGATATCTATCGATTTACCAAAGATTTTTCAAATCGGATCATTATTTTGAAAGAAATTTAACTTATAAGGCCCCACATATTCAGCGACGTCACTTACTCAACATTATTTCCACTAGCAAATGAATATTTTAAAATTGTGTAAAACAGTAAGGGGTATCTTATAGACGCGGCACTCGAGCGTCGAGAGCGTTTCCTCTTGTTTTTATTGCAAAGTTGTCTTATAGCAAGCGATCATATGATCGGCATGAGTATTTAAAAAAGGTTAGGTTAAGCTTTAGTAAAACTTTATATACATACACCCAGTGACGGATTTCTGTAAAATGACGCCCTGGGCATTGTTAAAAATGATCTATTATTTAATTCAAATTATACATAAATTAAATTCCAGAGTTTTGTATATAATTAGAAAAGAAATCAATTTAATACTTGTTTAATAATTGTTTTTGTTAATTTTAAAATATTAATTTTGCTAGTGGAACTTCACAAAGCCCCACCCTTTGTCAGAGAAAGCATGTTGAGTAACTGATAGTGACGTCACTGTCCATGTGAGGGCTTATAACTTAAATTGCTTCATAAATTAAATATGTAGGTTTTTATGATGCCCCTAATGCAAATTGTTTTTTCCGACCAAGCCACGCCCACAAAACCTGAAAAACCAAATATGCGAATATCTCGGAAGCCATAAGAGCTAGGAAGTTGTGCTTAAGAATACGTGTTTGAGAGACGCCACTGCTGCTCGACATAAGTTTTCATCAGGCCACTCCCACTCTAAAGCCCACAAACCGCAAACTGTGTCGTCCATAATATTACATTGAATGAATTAGTTTGACCTTGTATAATACTTCTTTGTCTGTTTTCTTGAATAATAAAAAATTAAAAAAAATTATATTTTTAATTGCAATTACTTTTTAAATATAACAATTAGTATTAGAGATGATTTTTGTAAGACAAAAAGCATTATAAAATTATTAGGATTTTCTTATTCACATATGGTTCATACAAATGTATATGTCTTCTATACACTCTATAACTTTTTGATGTAATTTTCCAGACTGCAGAATATCAAAGCAAGCCTACATTTTTTCTATACAAGCTTTTTTTGAACGTTCATAACAACTCAAACCTTAGCTCGCCGGTCGTCAGATAATCATGCTTTTATATTAGAGATTTACGATTATAATGATCATAATAAACGAATTAGGAAACTATCTTCGGCAAGATGAAGATATCATAACCTTATAGACTTTTCGCAATGGTCTTGAATTATTTTAATCGCTATAGTTGTTTGTTTTGTGTTATTTTTTTATTTAAACATAAAAGACTTAAAAACTCCTAAGATATTTTTAGATCCCGCCGCTTTGGTAATTAAACTATATATACATAAAATTACATAAATTTCTCAATTTACATAAAGTCTTACGTAAATCCCAAAAAAAAACTTTAATAAAAATAAACACAATTTCAAATTAAACTGTCTAAAAAGCGCTGCCAGCTTTATATATATAGTGAATTGCCATATACTCCCTCAGCTGTTAAGAGCTAGATCAGCTGTCAACTATAACAGATCAGAGCTGCCAAATTTACTCAATTTTCCAAATTTTCAATCAATTTTTATAATTTCAATTTTGACGAATTTTCATCTTTTAAGATGTCTAAACACGCCCGGAGCACTCTTGAAATCTTACAAAAAATTCCATCAAAATCGGTCCATCCGTTTTAAAGTCTATAGCGGACATATGTTACATGGGTACATTCATTTTTATATACATATGTGGGGTTTTATAAAAAACTACGAAGCGATAAAATGAATAAATGGAACGATCTTAAAAAAAACATATCTACAAAAAACCTTGTAAAATACAAAAGGGCCATTGCCCTATTTAAACTAACACTCAAACAAACCAAAAAAGCATGCATTATCAAACTTCCATCCCAAATATCATTGGACACCCAACCCAAAACGATCAGGATCAACATCCGGCGCTTTTCCAGCCTTAACCTGAAAAAAGTTATACACTGTATATTCAACCCATCCACAAAACAAAACAACATTAATAACAAAGCTCTTCTGACAAAACTTCTCAGAAACCTTCTCCGACAGCAATTTTTCAAGCACCTTTATTAGTCACAAACAAACGTCACTCAGCAATACTATTCATCTCTCACATATTCCTAGCAAAAGAGCAACCGAAATAGAAAAACCTATAACTGTAATAGAATATTCAGCAGCAAAAGGAAACACACCAGGACTTGACAGAATCAACTACACAATGATAAAAACCTGTATAACACAACATAAAACAGAATTATTAACCTCCAAAACGTCATACTAAACAGCTACAATCCACAAACATACAAAAATATCTTAATAATACCGATCCCAAAACCAAAAACAGACAAAATCTTGCCTAACTCTTACCGTCCGATCTCACTAAACTCATGTCTAGCAAAACTACTTGACAAAATGAAAGCAAAACGGCTGTGGTGGCTTGTAATAAACAGCAAACTTATCCATAACAGTCAAACTGGATTCAAAAAAGGGAAATTGGCTATAGACAGTCGACTACTCATAGACCATCATCTATCATATCCCTAGACTTCGCAAATGCCTTCGATAGAATTGGCATCCACTCTATACTTCACCAACTTGTAACCTCGACTAAATTGTATCAAAAAATCTAGCCAACACTATAACACCAAGCAAAACAACAACATCAACACTCAGTAATCATAATAAAAAGGCACAAGAAGCCCGCCATAGCAAACCACCTACACCACCTAAGGAACTTCCTTTTTGGTTACAAAATACGATTTCGCGAGGAAATAGCTTATATCTTATAGTTTGTTGGAAACAGACTACAGACTACAACGCGAATAAGCTAAATTTCTATATTTAAAGTCTGGAATACCCGATGAAATATAAATTATTTATTTTGTCCACTGCTTGGTTATGTTAAAAGCTTAAGCTACAGGTCTGGGGCTTTGTTCTTATATTCTACATCTTAATTTGTAATTTCATTATATATGTTATTATTATAAGAATTGACAACAAAATTTATTGAAGACCAAACAAAAAAATTATATTAATATTAGGTTTCGTGGCCAGCTGAAAAACACCTTGAAGTGCAATGGCATCTCTAGGATATGCTTTTCGCGGTTTGTGTTATAGTGGGTTTGACCAGATGCGGAAAAAAACGTTTTGGTGGCATCCTTGGAAATAGCATGTGTAATCCCAACATTTAATCACTTATAGTTACCAGCGTTTCTACATAAAGCGCCAACTGTTTCCAGCTTTTAAAGTGCCACAGATCTAAGCGAATTAAAAACATTTTTGTAAAAACAAACTTCCCAGGGGTTTTCATCCGGCCACGCCACACAAACCGCGGAACACTGTGGCGTCTATAATAGTATTATGAATGCCTTCGTTTGATCTTGTACTTATTTCTGTTGATATCTATCGATTTACCAAAGATTTTTCAAATCGGATCATTATTTTGAAAGAAATTTAACTTATAAGGCCCCACATATTCAGCGACGTCACTTACTCAACATTATTTCCACTAGCAAATGAATATTTTAAAATTGTGTAAAACAGTAAGGGGTATCTTATAGACGCGGCACTCGAGCGTCGAGAGCGTTTCCTCTTGTTTTTATTGCAAAGTTGTCTTATAGCAAGCGATCATATGATCGGCATGAGTATTTAAAAAAAGGTTAGGTTAAGCTTTAGTAAAACTTTATATACATACACCCAGTGACGGATTTCTGTAAAATGACGCCCTGGGCATTGTTAAAAATGATCTATTATTTAATTCAAATTATACATAAATTAAATTCCAGAGTTTTGTATATAATTAGAAAAAGAAATCAATTTAATACTTGTTTAATAATTGTTTTTGTTAATTTTAAAATATTAATTTTGCTAGTGGAACTTCACAAAGCCCCACCCTTTGTCAGAGAAAGCATGTTGAGTAACTGATAGTGACGTCACTGTCCATGTGAGGGCTTATAACTTAAATTGCTTCATAAATTAAATATGTAGGTTTTTATGATGCCCCTAATGCAAATTGTTTTTTTCCGACCAAGCCACGCCCACAAAACCTGAAAAACCAAATATGCGAATATCTCGGAAGCCATAAGAGCTAGGAAGTTGTGCTTAAGAATACGTGTTTGAGAGACGCCACTGCTGCTCGACATAAGTTTTCATCAGGCCACTCCCACTCTAAAGCCCACAAACCGCAAACTGTGTCGTCCATAATATTACATTGAATGAATTAGTTTGACCTTGTATAATACTTCTTTGTCTGTTTTCTTGAATAATAAAAAATTAAAAAAAATTATATTTTTAATTGCAATTACTTTTTAAATATAACAATTAGTATTAGAGATGATTTTTGTAAGACAAAAAGCATTATAAAATTATTAGGATTTTCTTATTCACATATGGTTCATACAAATGTATATGTCTTCTATACACTCTATAACTTTTTGATGTAATTTTCCAGACTGCAGAATATCAAAGCAAGCCTACATTTTTTCTATACAAGCTTTTTTGAACGTTCATAACAACTCAAACCTTAGCTCGCCGGTCGTCAGATAATCATGCTTTTATATTAGAGATTTACGATTATAATGATCATAATAAACGAATTAGGAAACTATCTTCGGCAAGATGAAGATATCATAACCTTATAGACTTTTCGCAATGGTCTTGAATTATTTTAATCGCTATAGTTGTTTGTTTTGTGTTATTTTTTTATTTAAACATAAAAGACTTAAAAACTCCTAAGATATTTTTAGATCCCGCCGCTTTGGTAATTAAACTATATATACATAAAATTACATAAATTTCTCAATTTACATAAAGTCTTACGTAAATCCCAAAAAAAAACTTTAATAAAAATAAACACAATTTCAAATTAAACTGTCTAAAAAGCGCTGCCAGCTTTATATATATAGTGAATTGCCATATACTCCCTCAGCTGTTAAGAGCTAGATCAGCTGTCAACTATAACAGATCAGAGCTGCCAAATTTACTCAATTTTCCAAATTTTCAATCAATTTTTATAATTTCAATTTTGACGAATTTTCATCTTTTAAGATGTCTAAACACGCCCGGAGCACTCTTGAAATCTTACAAAAATTCCATCAAAATCGGTCCATCCGTTTTAAAGTCTATAGCGGACATATGTTACATGGGTACATTCATTTTTATATACATATGTGGGGTTTTATAAAAAACTACGAAGCGATAAAATGAATAAATGGAACGATCTTAAAAAAAACATATCTACAAAAAACCTTGTAAAATACAAAAGGGCCAATGCCCTATTTAAACTAACACTCAAACAAACCAAAAAAGCATGCATTATCAAACTTCCATCCCAAATATCATTGGACACCCAACCCAAAACGATCAGGATCAACATCCGGCGCTTTTCCAGCCTTAACCTGAAAAAAGTTATACACTGTATATTCAACCCATCCACAAAACAAAACAACATTAATAACAAAGCTCTTCTGACAAAACTTCTCAGAAACCTTCTCCGACAGCAATTTTTCAAGCACCTTTATTAGTCACAAACAAACGTCACTCAGCAATACTATTCATCTCTCACATATTCCTAGCAAAAGAGCAACCGAAATAGAAAAACCTATAACTGTAATAGAATATTCAGCAGCAAAAGGAAACACACCAGGACTTGACAGAATCAACTACACAATGATAAAAACCTGTATAACACAACATAAAACAGAATTATTAACCTCCAAAACGTCATACTAAACAGCTACAATCCACAAACATACAAAAATATCTTAATAATACCGATCCCAAAACCAAAAACAGACAAAATCTTGCCTAACTCTTACCGTCCGATCTCACTAAACTCATGTCTAGCAAAACTACTTGACAAAATGAAAGCAAAACGGCTGTGGTGATATCCTAAGATATTTTTAGATCCCGCCGCTTTGGTAATTAAACTATATATACATAAAATTACATAAATTTCTCAATTTACATAAAGTCTTACGTAAATCCCAAAAAAAAACTTTAATAAAAATAAACACAATTTCAAATTAAACTGTCTAAAAAGCGCTGCCAGCTTTATATATATAGTGAATTGCCATATACTCCCTCAGCTGTTAAGAGCTAGATCAGCTGTCAACTATAACTGATCAGAGCTGCCAAATTTACTCAATTTTCCAAATTTTCAATCAATTTTCATAATTTCAATTTTGACGAATTTTCATCTTTTAAGATGTCTAAACACGCCCGGAGCACTCTTGAAATCTTACAAAAAATTCCATCAAAATCGGTCCATCCGTTTTAAAGTCTATAGCGGACATATGTTACATGGGTACATTCATTTTTATATACATATGTGGGGTTTTATAAAAAACTACGAAGCGATAAAATGAATAAATGGAACGATCTTAAAAAAAACATATCTACAAAAAACCTTGTAAAATACAAAAGGGCCAATGCCCTATTTAAACTAACACTCAAACAAACCAAAAAAGCATGCATTATCAAACTTCCATCCCAAATATCATTGGACACCCAACCCAAAACGATCAGGATCAACATCCGGCGCTTTTCCAGCCTTAACCTGAAAAAAGTTATACACTGTATATTCAACCCATCCACAAAACAAAACAACATTAATAACAAAGCTCTTCTGACAAAACTTCTCAGAAACCTTCTCCGACAGCAATTTTTCAAGCACCTTTATTAGTCACAAACAAACGTCACTCAGCAATACTATTCATCTCTCACATATTCCTAGCAAAAGAGCAACCGAAATAGAAAAACCTATAACTGTAATAGAATATTCAGCAGCAAAAGGAAACACACCAGGACTTGACAGAATCAACTACACAATGATAAAAACCTGTATAACACAACATAAAACAGAATTATTAACCTCCAAAACGTCATACTAAACAGCTACAATCCACAAACATACAAAAATATCTTAATAATACCGATCCCAAAACCAAAAACAGACAAAATCTTGCCTAACTCTTACCGTCCGATCTCACTAAACTCATGTCTAGCAAAACTACTTGACAAAATGAAAGCAAAACGGCTGTGGTGGCTTGTAATAAACAGCAAACTTATCCATAACAGTCAAACTGGATTCAAAAAAGGGAAATTGGCTATAGACAGTCGACTACTCATAGACCATCATCTATCATATCCCTAGACTTCGCAAATGCCTTCGATAGAATTGGCATCCACTCTATACTTCACCAACTTGTAACCTCGACTAAATTGTATCAAAAAATCTAGCCAACACTATAACACCAAGCAAAACAACAACATCAACACTCAGTAATCATAATAAAAAGGCACAAGAAGCCCGCCATAGCAAACCACCTACATACTACGACGACATCTTAACCAACACCCACACAAGACCTACTAGCTCCAAACATATGACAAGCGTAAAAACACAGGACCTTAAACTACGAATTTTCTCTACAAAAACCAAACACTAACTACATACCTAAACCAAACAAAAATAAAAAGACCCAACAGTAGACAACAAATAGGCACAAAATCATCTACCACCTCCGACCACAACAACCAATCAACCTTTAATATGACCATGAATATTGTACAATGGAATATGAATGGATACCTTAACAACTACTGCGAACTCTACTTAAACATTAAAAGAATTTTGAGTAACTGATAGTGACGTCACTACCCATTTAGTTTTGTGATTTGTGGGCGTTAGTGGGCGTGGCAGGATGCTGTAATAAACTGGCGATGCGTGTGTACATTCATGCTTCATGCTTAATCTCAACTTTGTATCTCATATAGTTCCTGAGATCTCAGCGTTTATATGGACAGACAGGCATGGCTCAATAGACTTCGCTATTGATACTGATCAAGAATATATATTTATATTCTTTATAGGCTCGAAAACACTTCCTTCTACCTATTACATACTTTTCAATGAATCTAATATACTCATTTACTCTACGAGTAACGGGTATAATAAGGTCGAAATTTGAAGTGTACGCTCAAGGGTTTGATGTTCATAGTATCCGACAGATCTGGGTGACTTTAATTGATCTGAATGAGAATCGAGTAGATCAAAATGGCTGTCATTGGGAAACTCGCAAAGTTGTTTATAATTTGAAAGAGGGCCCTTAAAAAATTAGTCATATAACTCTTCCCCTCTGTTCAATATTAAAGGAATTGGAATTTAAGTTTGATAGATTAGAATGCAACGGTTAAATATGTTAATATTATCAAATCAAAGATTCGAATTGTTTCACACAAAATATTAGGTTATTAAAAAATTCAAGGAGTGATATATTCTAATATCTAATATTATTGTTAAGAACGACACAACATTAGATCTCATTTCCGTATGGGTCGTCACGGATAGACTATAAGCAGTACAAGGGAATGACATAAGGAACTTCCTTTTTGGTTACAAAATACGATTGATTTCGCGTGGAAATAGCCTATATCTTATAGCTATTGAAATCTATAGTTTGTTGGAAACAGACTACAGACTACAACGCAAATAAGCTAAATTTTTATATTTAAAGTCTGGAATGCCCGATGAATTAAAAAATTATTTATTTATTATTATTTATTTTGTACACTGCTTGCTTATGTTAAAAGCTTAAGCTACAGGTCTGGGGCTTTGTTCTTGATCAACTTATATTCTACATCTTAATTTGTAATTTCCTTATATATATTATTATTATAAGAATTGACAACAAAATTTATTGAAGACCAAATAAAAATATTATATTATTATTAGGTTTCGTGGCCAGCTGAAAAACACCTTGAAGTGCAATGGCATCTCTAGGATATGCCTAATTCTAACTTTTCGCGTTTTGTGTTACAGTGGGTTTGACCAGATGCGGAAAAAAACGTTTTGGTGGCATCATTGGAAATAGCATGTGTAATCCCAACATTTAATCATTAATAGTTACCAATATCTCAGCGTTTCTACATAAAGCGCCAACTATATCTCGAGCTTAGTGCTTAATGTCAACATTCCAGCTTTTAAAGTTCCACAGATCTAAGCGATTTAAAACATTTTTGTAAAAAAACACAATGAAAAGGTGCTCAGGCTATCATTTAATAAGGTTTCATTTGATGCATACGAGTTTAAAAGCCCAACAATTATCCACTTATAGTTACCGAAATCTCAACGTTTCTACAAAAAGCAGCAACTTTTTCTCAATCTAAGTGGGCTTAAGTTGTCCGTATAATTAAACCTCATGAAGATGCGTTGGTATCTCAATATCATATGTGATTAATGCCAATATCCTAGATTGTAAAGTTCCATAGATCTATGCGATTTGAAAGATTTTTGAAGAAAAAATATAAAAATGTTCCCAGGGTATTATTTGATAAGGTTTCATTTGATGCATAAGAATTTCATAAGTCCTAAATCCAAAGGCAGCAATTAACGAAATTTTCTAATCATCACTTTTCCTTTTTAATCTATGTGTTTTGATCTTTTTCGCGGACTTCGGATTGTAAAACATTCCGTCATCGTTAATTTTTTTTTCAGAACGATTTATGGAACAAAATTGGAAGTATTGCTTGTGTCATAATTTAATTGCATTGCACTCACATTTAATGGAATAACTTAAATAATAAGACTTACAAAACTTGTGTACATATAAAGTATTCTCGCGCTATCAACTTAGTATTTGATGCATATTTATAAACCGTAGTCTATGAAAGCGATACTTATATGACATACTTGTTAAAAATATAGTATGAGTGTACACAGGGCTGGACTTAAACTACTTTTGGGCTCTGGATGCTTAGGTACAGGCCGCAAAATTTGAAACGAAAATGAACAATTTATTTTAGTCAAATTCGTTTGTTCATCATTATTTAAACCTGAAATTACGCGCCTTAGTACACAACGATTATTTATTTTTGATAGTGAATCTTAAAAAATGTTAGAAAGGGCAAAAATAGTTTATTATTTTAAACAAGGAATTAAATTGATTCGCAATTCTTTAACAATTAAATATTAGAGTGCTCTCCTGTGAATTCAACGAAAAGGATTACAAACATTTATATTTATAAAGCACGCTGCTATAACTTTTATTTTCTTGTAAAAAGCAACTGTGTAATTATTCTCTTACCATGAAACAATAAATTAAAAACAATTATTAAACAAGTATTAAATTGATTTATTTTGCTAATTATATACCAAATTTTGGAATTTAATTTATGTATAATTTGAATTAAATAATAGATCATTTTCAACAGTGCCCAGGGCGTCATTTTACAGAAATCCGTCACTGGGTGTATATAAAGTTATACAAAGCTTAAGCTAACCTTTTTTTAAATACTCATGCCGATCATGTGATCGCTTGCTTTAAGACTTCTTTGTAATAAAAACAAAAGGAAACGATATAGTCGAGTGCCGCGACTATAAAATACTCGTTACTGTTTCATTTCATTTTAAAATATTAATTTTGCTAGTGGAAATTCACAAAGCCAAACCCTTTGTCAGAGAAAGCATGTTGAGTAACTGATAGTGACGTCACTGTCCATGTGAGGGCTTATAACTTAAATATCTTCATAAATCAAACATGTCGGTTTTTATGATGCCCCTAATGCAAATTGTTTTTTTCCGACCAAGCCACGCCCACAAAACCTGAAAACCCAAATATGCGAATATCTCGGAAGCCATAAGAGCTAGGAAGTTGTGCTTAAGAATACGTGTTTGAGAGACGCCACTGCTGCTCGACATAAGTTTTCATCAGGCCACTCCCACTCTAAAGCCCACAAACCGCAAACTGTGTCGTCCATAATATTACATTGAATGAATTAGTTTGACCTTGTATAATACTTCTTTGTCTGTTTTCTTGAATAATAAAAAATTAAAAAAAATTATATTTTTAATTGCAATTACTTTTTAAATATAACAATTAGTATTAGAGATGATTTTTGTAAGACAAAAAGCATTATAAAATGATTAGGATTTTCTTATTCACATATGGTTCATACAAATGTATATGTCTTCTATACACTCTATAAATTTTTCGATGTAATTTTCCAGACTGCAGAATATCAAAGCAATCCTACATTTTTTCTATACAAGCTTTTTTGAACGTTCATAACAACTCAAACCTTAGCTCGCCGGTCGTCAGATAATCATGCCTTATTATATTAGAGATTTACGATCATAATAAACGAATTAGGAAACTATCTTCGGCAAGATGAAGATATCATAACCTTATAGACTTTTCGCAATGGTCTTGAATTATTTTAATCGCTATAGTTGCTTGTTTTGTGTTATTTTTTATTTAAACATAAAAGACTTAAAAACTCCTAAGATAATTTTAGATCCTGTCGCTTTAGTAATTAAATTAGTAAATTAAATTTACATAAAGTCTTACGTAAATCCCAAAAAAAAACTTTAATAAAAATAAACACAATTTAAAATTAAACGGTTTAAAAAGCGCTGCCACCTAAATATATAGTGAATTGCCACATACTCCCTGAGCTGTTAAGAGCTAGATCAGCTGCCAATTATAACTGATCAGAGCTGCCAAATTTACTCAATTTTCCAAATTTTCAATCAATTTTTTTAATTTCAATCTTGACGAATTTTCCTCTTTTGTGATGTCTAAACACGCCCGGAGCCTTCTTGAAAACGTACAAAAATTCCATCAAAATCCTTCCATCCGTTTTCCAGTCTATAGCGGACATACATGGTTACATTCATTTTTATATACATATGTGGGGTTTTGTAAAAAATTAAAAAAAATTATATTTTTAATTGCAATTACTTTTTAAATATAACAATTAGTATTAGAGATGATTTTTGTAAGACAAAAAGCATTATAAAATTATTAGGATTTTCTTATTCACATATGGTTCATACAAATGTATATGTCTTCTATACACTCTATAAATTTTTCGATGTAATTTTCCAGACTGCAGAATATCAAAGCAATCCTACATTTTTTCTATACAAGCTTTTTTGAACGTTCATAACAACTCAAACCTTAGCTCGCCGGTCGTCAGATAATCATGCCTTATTATATTAGAGATTTACGATCATAATAAACGAATTAGGAAACTATCTTCGGCAAGATGAAGATATCATAACCTTATAGACTTTTCGCAATGGTCTTGAATTATTTTAATCGCTATAGTTGCTTGTTTTGTGTTATTTTTTATTTAAACATAAAAGACTTAAAAACTCCTAAGATAATTTTAGATCCTGTCGCTTTAGTAATTAAATTAGTAAATTAAATTTACATAAAGTCTTACGTAAATCCCAAAAAAAACTTTTAATAAAAATAAACACAATTTAAAATTAAACGGTTTAAAAAGCGCTGCCACCTAAATATATAGTGAATTGCCACATACTCCCTGAGCTGTTAAGAGCTAGATCAGCTGCCAATTATAACTGATCAGAGCTGCCAAATTTACTCAATTTTCCAAATTTTCAATCAATTTTTTTAATTTCAATCTTGACGAATTTTCCTCTTTTGTGATGTCTAAACACGCCCGGAGCCTTCTTGAAAACGTACAAAAATTCCATCAAAATCCTTCCATCCGTTTTCCAGTCTATAGCGGACATACATGGTTACATTCATTTTTATATACATATGTGGGGTTTTGTAAAAATAATTAATATAATAATTAATTAATTAATAAATAATATTAATAAATTACTATTAATTAATATTCCGATTTTAAATTTTTTGGTAAATCGATTGATATTGACGGAAATAAGTTATAGAAGATCAACCGAAGGCATGCATAATAATTTTATGGATGGTTTCGATGTAATTCTAGCCAGACTAGATTTTACATATGCGGACAAAACGTCCCTAAGAGTGCAACGGCAAAATTTGGAAATGGTTCGGTAAGGAGATGCCGACCTTATGGCATACTATGACTCGTCACCAACAAAATAGTCATGTCACAAAACACGGACACAGCAACCATCTTAAATAAGGAGGTTAGGGATGACGCCCTTCATGGATTCATTGCAGGGCTTAAAAGACCACTCAAGTCACTCGTGCTACCAGCACAACCCAAAGACCTTTCGTCTGCACTAGCGTTAGCGCGGGAAGCCGAGAACAGCATTGAAAGAAGTGCGTTCGAGGCCAGCAGGCGCAACAATAAGGTCAGGGAAAGCAATGGAGAGGGGAGAATAAAAATCCGCACTTCATTCCTAAGCAGAACCAAGGCAGGCCTCATGAGGACAATCCCTGGCCGAAGCGCATTGATCCTGAGACCATAGACCAGAATAAAGTGCATCCCATGGAGGTAGACCCCACAACGGCCCTCACAGCCTACGCTGAGGTTGCCACCATTGAGGAAGATAGTGACACCGGCGAGTTTAACGACCTCATCCATTTTTCAGGGAGCGTTCCCGACTGCCGTACGTCGAGCGACATTTGGCTGGCAGAAAAGTAAAAATTCTCATCGACACGGGGCGGCAAAAAATTACGTGAAGCCCGTAAAGGAGCTAAGAAACGTAATGCCGGTCGAGACCGCTTTCACTGTGAGCTCTATTCACGGCTCCAGTGTCGTCAAAACCAAGTGTGTAATACCGATTTTGGTGGTGGACGTCCCATTTTTCGTCTTGAATACACGGATCACTTTCGAAGCTATAATAGGCTTCGCTAACGCAAGCATGAGTAACATTGGACCTAGGCAACAGCGTATTAAAATACGCAAACGTCACTGAAAAGCTCAAATTTTTTGACTGTCAGAAAAAGTCGACCTCTAACGACGCGCTCACCTTTAACACATCGGTCATCGCTATTATTCGAACTACGAGTGAGGAACCTGTCTACTCCAGGTTATACCTCTATCCTATGGGGGCAGCAGACTTTGTAAACAAAGAAATTAAAGAGCTGCTGGAAAATAGCATAATTTGGCGGTCCAGATCCCCGGACAACAGCCCTATTTGGGTTGTTGACAAAAAAGAAACTGCCGATAATGGCATCAAGAAGAAGCGATTAGTAATCGACTTCAGAAAGCTGAACGAGCGAACAGTCGCCGATCGCTACCCCATGCCAAGTATACCCATGATTCTAGCGAACTTGGGGAAAGCCAAATTCGTCACTACCCTAGACCTAAAGTCAGGGTACCATCAAATATACCTGGCTGAAAACGACCGGGAGAAGACCTCGTTCTCAGTTAATGGTGGGAAATAGGAATTTTGCTGACTACCCTTCGGCCTAAAAAACACAGGGAGTATTTTCCAAAGAGCCATCGACGATGTGCTGCGGGAAGAAATAGGCAAAATATGTTACGTCTACGTTAACGACGTTATCATCTTTTTCGAAAATGAAACGGAACATGTCAAGCACATTGACACAGTGCTTAAGCGCCTACTCGATGCCAACATGAGGGTGGCACGGTATCCGATAAAAACACGAACACTAAGATTAAGCGATGGGCGTTTATGGATGAGAACAACCGGAAAGTGTTTTACACACCCGGAAAACAAAACCTGGAGCTGACGCGCTATCTAGGCAACCCCTAAATAGCTTATAGGCTGAGGCCCAGTCCGACGCGGCCACGGTGCATAGTGAGCTTTCGCTCTCATACACCATAGCAACCACAGACAGACCTCTGAACTGCTTCAGATACCAAATCATTTTGGAAGAAGCAGGTCAACCGCTTCGGCGAGATTTCTTAGTCTTGGGAAATAGAACTCGCCATATCATTAACTTTAATATCAAGGACTCGCTTGTTGAATCCGTTAAGGAGATCATCAACGCAGCGATTCACTGTGATTTCCCTTCCCTGGCTCGTATCCAACAATCCTTGAGGAAGAAATTTCCTGCGATAAAGTTTTGTCATTGTAAAACCTTAGTCAGCGACATCACCAACGCTAATGAACAGCTTGAAATCGCTAACACCGAGCACAATCGCGCCCATAGGGGTGCCCAGGAGAACGCAAAACAAATCCTCCGGGATTATTACTTCCCGAACATGTCTAAATTAGCTAGCGAAGTGGTCGCAAATTGCAAGGTCTACAATAAAGCCAAATACAACCGCCATCCCAAGAAGCAGGAATTAGGAACTACGCTAACCCTTCATACGTTGGGGAAATGTTGCATATCGACATTTTTTCAACCGACAAAAAAATATTCTTAACCTGCATTGACAAATTGTCCAAATTCGCTAATCACCAACTTCTCACATGTAAAACACATCCCGGTATTAGACGGGAATGTTTTAGTATGGGAACAGAATGGCCTGGTCAGGCACTCGACAAATCTATTCGAGTTTTCTAGCATAATTGATTCCACGGTCAGAATGTTGGAACTGTTCCCACATTCCCACATGAGGAAGCTGCTGGAAGTTTACATCGAACATGCCCAGAACATTTTGGATGAGCTTAAGATACACCATAGAATGGCATAGAATGGACCCTGATCTTTTGGGCTCAAACCTTAAGGTCGTGGCGGGTACACCCGACGCGGATGATCTTTGTAGAATTAACACCAATCAAGCAGCACCAATAACACGTATCAAGGCTAACAATAGACAGGTTGTTGCAGAAACATATTAATTTGCTCGCAGACACAGTGAAAAAGATCCTCAAAGAGGGAGGGACGGGTTTGTTGACTTAGGTCATTTGTTCGAAACACTTCTCGTCAGAAATAGAATGCTAATATCCAAAATCTAAAATTGTATGCTCACTATTACACTCGCTAAAAACAATATTATAAACCTTAATATTTTCAACCATAATGACCAAAAGGCTATCTGTTGGCGAATTAAGTGGACTGTATTTCTTTTTTCCAGGATTCGAGTTTATTTCTTAATAATAAGCGGGTTTAAAAAATGTTAAGCGGAGCAGGTTGCCAGCGGTTGCGAGCGAGTACAAAGCTATATATTAAGCGGGGCAGGTTGCAAGCGGGGGCAAACGAGTCCAAAACTATATATTAAGCGGGGCCAGCATGTGCACCGCCACCAGGAGGGTGGTGCAGATGACGAAGGCTATCAGCAATCCCGGTGGTACACTTGTGTCGGGATCCAGTTGGACTTCCACCATTGCCACCATGGCAAATCCTGAGAGCAGGGCTGATATCTTACTGATAGTGGTACCGCGACGACCCAAGAAAATTGATCGCTCTGAGATTGCCCAGTTGGTGAGCGGGCAGTTGGGTGGTCTGGTGGGACTGGTGGGGCTGTTGGTGGATTTGACTGAGCTTCGGATTTTGGCGCATATGATCGCCGTAGTTGCCGGTTGCCGCTGTGGCTGTAGCTGCCGCCGTATAGGCATCCACACTGGCCGCTAATCTGGTAGTGGAATGCAGAGCGCTCGCCAAGGCCGAAGGTTGTTGCCGAATCCTCTTGCGGTTCGGCTGCGGATGCACCTGTTCCATGTCCATGAAAGAGCGAACTAGGGAATCCAAATCTTCGTAAGGGAGGTGAACTTGTTCTTTCGTAAATGGTTCGCCACAATCATTATTGCTACCTGTAATAACCCAACCAAAATTAGTATGTAGTAAAATGGGGTATTCAATACCAAACTCTCGGCGATGTCTAGTATAGATGTTCCACAGTTGATCAGCGCCTAAAATAACGTCGATTTTTCCCAGTGATCAAAACGTCGGGCAGCTAACGGTAAGTTGCGAGTCTTGGTAAAACAGGAGCGGTGTATTTGTCCTGCTGAGCGGGAATCAAAGAAGTCAGAGAACTTATAATTAGGCCAGAGACCTTCAATGAGGCAGTCGTGGTCCTTGAAAGCAAAGTGAAGCTAGCGCGACCTCGGCTAACTCCAGCCGGGTTAGCACCTAATCCAACAACTGAGATGCGGACATGCATGCGTGGAATTCCAATCCGATGGATAAACGACTCAGCTACCATGGTTATTGTATACAGTATCGAGCGATATCCTACATGAGGTCTTGTTGCCACATGTGTCAATTACATTGGCTAGAATAGTTGGCAGTGGGGCTTGATTGTTGGCCCTCTCCACAGTATGATGGCTGACAGCAGCAGTATTCATACCAACATCAGGATCAATCGAAGGAAATATATTAACCTCAGCCGCAGACATATGGGCGGAGGCCAACGGAATCGATCTAGGCTCTTCCGGGTGGACTAGCGTGTGATGCTTAGCGTTGCACTGACGGCAAGTGTTCAAAGAATTACATTTCTTGACTTGATGAGATCGACTTAGGCAATTAAAACAAAGCTTAGTATCCCTGGCAAGGGTACGGTGATTTACGACATCCAGGGCTTTGAATGCAGTACATGCGTATATATTGTGCTGTCCGTGACAATATATACAGTCGCGAGAAGACTGATTTGATCCACTTGCTTGATAAGCGGCTTGGCGGCTTCTACTCTGGGCTTGTCTTGGGGTTTGTATTACGTGTATATTTTGACAAGACTCCGACTTATCACAATGTGCAAAAAGAAAAGCGAATAGATCATGTATGGTGACGACTTCCTTGGACGACACACTGCAGTTTGCCCAAGCTTGTTTGATTTCGGGTCCTAATTTGGATAGCAAAATATAAATTAGCCACACATCGCGGCTGTCATAGTTCAGCGCGTGTAGGCCTCGAATACATTCGTCGGCAGAGCCAATCAAATTGTTAGCGGTTGGCAACGATAGAAAATTTTGAACAAATGTTCGTGCGATTAGCGTTTTCTTGTTATAACGATTTTCCAATTTTTCCCTCGCATCTTGGTAGTTATCATTAGTAACGGCAATATGTTTAATTAAGGAAAGTGCTTCCCCATCTAAATAAGATTTCATATAATGAAACTTTTGGCACTTGGAAAGCATTTCGTTATTATTTACTGAGCTTAAGAACAAATCACTAAATTGGCTCCAATCCTCGTATTTGCCAGAAAATGTGGGAATTCGAATTTGCTCAAACCTTAAATCAGGTGCTCCCGATGAGATATTCATTCGTTCCAGAAGTTGGTTTTGTCCCTTAAATAGACGTTCCACTGTACTTGATAGCAAAATGCTCGACTGGTCTTGTCCATGATTTTGACCACCCATCTCGTTTATGGCTTTATTAAAAATGGCATGCGCTCTGTAAAACTTGTCCTCGTACTCAGGTATATCCAATCCAGTCTTCATATCCCTCCTCATGGTTATATAACACAAAATCATCGGAGAGGTCCGAAAAGTGGTTAAAGGCTACAAGACGATCCAGCTTCAGTTGCAATGTTTCCACATTATCACATTCCTGCGAAAACTCCAAAGCACTGTTAAGGGTACGTGTTATTTGTCCCTTGCACGACGTTGTTGAATTGCCCGATGCATTACAGAGTTCATGACGGCGGCTAGTTTGTCTTTTATTATTCCAAAAAATTTGTTATGTTGGCGAATTAAGTGGACTGTATTTCTTTTTTCTAGTTTTTTCTTAATTATAAGCGGGTTTACAAAATGTTAAGCGGGGCAGGTTGCGAGCGGTTGCGAGCGAGTACAAAACTATATATTAAGCGGGGCAGGTTGCAAGCGGTTGCGAACGAGTCAATAACTATGTATATTAAGCGGGGCAGGTTGCAAGCGGTTGCAAGCGAGTCCAAAACTATATATTAAGCGGGCAGATTGCGAGCGGTTGCGAGCGAGTCAAAAACTATACATTAAGCGGGGCAGGTTGCAAGCGGTTGTGAACGAGTCAATAACTATGTACATATATTAAGCGGGGCAGGTTGCAAGCGGTTGCAAGCGAGTCCAAAACTATATATTAAGCGGGCAGATTGCAAGCGGTTGCGAGCGAAAAACTATACCATAACTGCCGAAAAAACGTGCAGAAAAGATAATGCAGAAAAAAGCATGATACTCCAATACTAATACAAATTTACAGCAATTTCGTCTATGCGTGTGAGCTTCAAGCTTTGAGATCAAAAACAAAACAGTGATGTGCATTTAACTAGCTGCGATTAGAACAACAATACAATGATGAGCATTTAACTAGGTGCGGTTTGACAATAATACAATAATGATAAATGACCGATCTATTCTTCAACACTATCTTTGACGAACAGCTCACGGAGGACCCCATAGTTACCATTATGGATGTATCTAAGATTAAAATTTTTCAATCCAATGTTTTTATCCATTTTATAGTTCAGTATCCTAGAGTTAAGCTTATTTGTAAAAAGGTCCTGCTCTTCCCTGTCGCACACTACCATGCTATGCTACAAATAGAAACAGACAACATCGTGGCGGAATGTGATGACGGAATCCTAGCAGTCGATTCTACCAACTTCGCCACACTAGGCGACACTTGCACCAGGCAATTACGTGCAGGCGGGGCTACATGCCGGATGCGGCCCAGCAATCTGAAACCCCTTACACTTGTGGACGACGGAGTAATAATCGTCAACGAAGAATTAACGAGGATTACCATCGATGACGGTCCCACAACAACTATAGTAGGGACCAACCTTATCACTTTCGAGAGGAAGTCGGTGATCAAGGACTCCGTGTATTTGAAAATCAACTACTCTGTGAATTAGAGCCCGAGTATTGCGGCCTCCCCCTTAATTAACATCACGGGTCACTATCACATAATAAGTCTGCCACTACTACAGCGGATGAACGAGCATAACCTGCGTTTAATGCAGGAACTCAGAGATGACGTGTCGGCTGAAGGTTCCCAGGGGATTTGGTTAGCCGCACACTATGCGGCTTGGTCCTGCTACAACAATACTGCAGGCGCAAACGAGAGGTATCCCAGTTTCAAAACTCCATCGACGAATTGGTGGTCACCGAGGACGGCGTCCAATTTAAGGGAGGGGGAGTAGGTAACAACCAACTCCCAGCTTAGGCTGATCAGGCCAATTCGTATTCCCTTTATTAATATTAATCATTTATTAATATTAATCATTTTTTAATATTGATCATTTTTTATTATTCATCATTTTTATTATTATTATTATTACACTTTCTATACCTCTCATTTATGGTCCACCTTAAATTTGTTCCACCCTAATGGGCCCTAGAGCTGAGCCAGCATGTTATACCATTCTGAGCCGTGGCCTTTTCTCATTGGCTGACAGCGATCGTATGACTTCTGCAAAATGTGCATGGTTAGCGGTCGGCTAAGGGCATACATGAGCATTTGTTAATTCTTAAGTTTAGTTCTTATTTGATTAGAATATAACGGTTTAATATTATATGTTGAATAAATGAAAGATTCGAAGTGTTTCACACAAAATATTAGGTTATTAAAAAATTCAAGCAGTGATGTATTCTAATATCTTATATTATTGTTGAAAACGAGACAGCATTAGATCTCGTTTCTGTATGGGTCGTCACGGATGGACTATAAGCAGTACAAGGGAATGACATAAGGAACTTGCTTTTTGGTTACAAAATACGATTTCGCGTGGAAATGGCCTATATCTAATAGGTACCGAAAGCTAAAGTTAGTTGGAAACAGACCTACAGACTATAACGCAAATAAGCTAAATTTCTATATTTAAAGGGTGGAATACCCGATAAAATATAAATTATTTATACTATTTATTTATTTTAGTTTAAGCTACAGGTCTGGGGCATTGTTCTTGATCAACTTATATTCTAAATCTTAATTTGTAATTTCAATCTATATGTTATTATTATAAGAATTTACAAAAAAATGTATAGAAAATCAAATAAAAAAATTATATTATTATTAGGTTTCGTGGCCAGATGAAAAAACACCTTGACGTGCCTTATGCCTAATCCTAAGTTTTCGCGATTTGTGTTAGAGTGGGCGAATTAAAACATTTTTGTAAAAAATAAATGAAAAGGTACTAGGGTATCATTTGATAAGGTTTCACTTGATGCATACGAGCTTATAAGCCCAACAATTATCCACTTACAGTTACCGAAATCTCAACGTTTCTACAAAAATCACCAACTTTTTCTCAATCTGTGGTGGGCGTAAGTTGTCCGTATAGTTATACGTATAAGATCCGTTGGTATCTCAAGATCATATATGCTTAATGCCAACATTCTAGCTTGTATAGTTCTATAGATTTAAGCAATTTGAAGATATTTGAAGAAAAAAAATAAAAATGTTCTCAGGGTATCATTTGATAAGGTTTCATTTGATGCATAAGAATTTCATAAGTCCTAAATCCAAAGGCAGCAATTAACGAAATTTTCTAATCATCACTTTTCGTTTTTAATCTATGTGTTTTGATCTTTTTCGGGGCCTTCGCATTGTAAAACATAAAACAAAATTTGGGAGTATTGCTTTTGTCATAATTTAATTTCATTGCAAACATCAGTCAAAATACTCTGAGCCTCCCCTACCTTCACCGCTTGAGTGAACGTAACCTGGAATACATTCAGAAGTTCCGAAATAAAATCAACACGAATCAGACACACATGGTAGCGCTAATTACAGGAGTAATATGTTGCGCATTGATTTGTGTCGGCCTAACCTACATGCACTCACCGCTGAAGCGACATTTGGCCGGATGCTTGGGCATAGCCGGCAAACACAGCATATTTGCGTGGCCGCTATGAATTTCATTTTTTGTCAACTTTAAGTTTAGTTCGGTTCAATAAAGAACACAAGTTCTATAGCATTGCAAAACTACGGCAACTGCCGCTTAAATATCGCTTATTATTTTGCACTGACTGAGTCTCTAGGCCAGCGGGCGAAGGGGGCAGTTACCTCCCAACGTAAGTCAACGTAATCAGCAATTGTGATTGTATTGTATAGCTATTCATCCGGCTCTGACTGCAGCAAAGGACCCCCGATCTCCTCATACGAGAACTAAGTTAAGGCCCCATCTTCCCTCGCACTACCAAGCGGTGCGACCAGCGGCAAACGTATTCCTCCCGCGTCTACGGGAGGCAATTACAAGCAGCAGCTTCCAGCGGCCTACTCTCACGCGCGGGAGCTAACGCATCCCCAGCACCTACGGGAGGAAACCACAAGCTGCTAGCCGCCACTCAACTATAACGGGCGCTCCCAGAAGCGACCGCTTCCCCCGCGCCTACAAGCGGGCATCTCCGAAAAGACCAGCGTTTCACCAGTGTGGCTGAAGAGGACCACCCTTGGCCACACACACGTATCACATATTGTTTCTCCCGCACATACGTTCGGCTCATTGGAAAAGGCCACCCTTGACAGTGCGGCCGTCGAGGACCACCTTAGGCCGCGCCCTTCAACAAGATTAATTTAAAATCTTGAGGTGCCATCCCATCTCATGGTTGTACCATTATCACGCCACACCCACTCTTACGCCTACTATGCTCGAAAGACGGTTTTCGCTTTTTGTAGGAAATATAATGAGTATAATATATATATATATCCAGAAATTAGAAAATTTTATTGTGTATTGAAGTTTATTGAAGTGTATGCTCAAGGGTTTGATGTTCATAGTATCCGACAGATGTGGGTGACTTTAATTGATCTGAGTGAGAATCGAGTAGATCAAAATGTCTGACTTTGGAAAACTCTCGAAGTTGTTTATATTTTAGAAAAGGGCCCTTAAAAATAAGTCATATAACGCTACTCCACAGATCAATATTAAGGAAATTGGAATTTGAGTTTAATTAATTAGAATATAACGGTTTAATATTTTAATATTATCAAATGAAAGATTCGAATTGCTTGACATAAGATATTCGGTTATTAAAAAATTCTAGCATTGACATATTCTAATATAGATTTGTGATGTCTAGATTTGTGTAGGGCACTTAATAAATGAGTTTCGCTTACAATTTTGCGGCCAATAACAAAAATGGCTTCATCCATATTTTTACGACCGCCTCTAATTTTCTTTTAGATACAGAATTCGGTAAAACATGAATCTTCTGGACTTAAAGTACAAAATTATTAGAAATGTCAATCCTAAAATTAGGCATGACATGTTACTTTTTTCTACATGTTGCTACCCGATTGTCCATTAACAATTTTTTATCACTGTATAAAATAAATCTAGAATGGGGAAGCTCAAAATCGTCTAACGGCAGAGCATTTACTCAGAGAAATAAAAGAAAGGCAGCATCTATTTAGTTACGTTTTTGTGTTGGTTTGCATTTGGTATTGCATTTGGCGACGGAATGAGGCGATAAGAGGAAAACGAAAACTTATTAATGTAATATCGCGGAGAGCGCTCAATACTTATGAGCGAACAGGTCCCTATGCTCCGAGCATTTACAAAAACAAATGAGCACTCAGAGCATAGGCGCTGAGCACCCCTGATCTAGAGTTATATATGTATTTCACAACCATTGATAATTATAAAGAGAAATAATGTTTAGATCTTGGTGTAGGGGTATTTTAAATTCAGCTGTGTCTAAAAGTTCGGTAATAATTGCATCATCATCATATTTAAATTTTTGTGGACCATCCTCCCTACAATGAGGACAGCTGTTCCCAGGTCCGTTTCAACGTGTTCTTCCGTGTATAACGGAGTTGCTTATTGCATAGTCTTCTATTGTTCTTTAAGTATACTTTTTCTCCTACCTCAAATATTCTATTTTGTCATGTTGGGTTACAACATTCAATATTATCCTTTTGTGCTTTTGCAATATTAATTTTTGTTGCTTGTTTAATCTCGTTGGAAGCAGAGTGAATCACGTCAATCGGGTTTTGGTTAATGACTGAATGTAATGTTTTATTGTATTCAACGGTCACCCGCATAGCTAGTTCCACTGTATCATTAATTTGTTTATCCAATTTAATGTACCTCGCTATTACTGTCAGGGTGCTGTGTAGGCGTTCAATTTGCCCGTTTGAACTACTGTGCAGTGGGGGTGCACTTACAAGATTTATGGCCTACTGATTTTTGAGTAACGAGGTGATCGTTTCAGAGCTGAAAGACGCTTCGTTATCACAGTATATTGTCTTGGTATTTGGGAATAAGTTTATTAGTTGATGATAGGGATTTTTACGTCCACTATTGCCCTAGACACTATTGGTTGTACTATCCCAAATTTGTAGAACTTGTCGATGCAGGCTAAAAATAATTTTTTATCGGCGGAAAAAATGTCAATATACAGCATATCGACGACATATGACGGAGTTGGGGTACCCCAAGTTCTTGTTTCTTGGGGTGTCTGTCATATTTCGCTGTAGTGCATATTATGCAATTTGTTACTATCTCGGTCGCTAATTTAAACATTTTCGGAAAATAATAGTCACGAAGGACGTGTTTGATATTTTCCTGAGCAGCTCTGTGTGCACGGTTGTGTTCTGCGCTAATTATTTCGATATGTTCGCTTTCATCGAAAATGTCTGATACAAAGTTCTTGCAATGCCAAAATTTCGCCGCTGGAAAATTTTACACCAATGCATGTTGAATGCTGGCAGCTGTTGGCAAGTTACAATGAATAGCGTTGACAGCTTTTGGGTTGATGATTGGATTTAATGTTTCTAAAAGATCGGATTTTTCCGTGAAATGTATGACATGGCGAGATTTATTTCCGAAAAATATAAAGTATCGCTTCAGGGAATATTTCACCTCTTCTAGGATTATCTGATTTCTGAAACAATTTAAAGGTTTTTCAGTTTTTTCTAACGTATAAATGTTGGATCCAACACTATGAATTGTTGCGCAATCAGATTTGGGTTCGTGATGGAGGGCATTGATGTTTTGTCGCGAAAGGCGACGGCGACATAATTATCTTTTCCCGAAGTGTATATGACTTTTGCACCGTAGTCAACTATAAATGCCTTCCATCACTTTAATTTTTTAGTTGGGTTCTTGTCTGAGACAGCGAACGTTAGCGGTTTATGGTCTGTATAAATTCTTATGTCACGAGTGCCATACAAATACTGCCTTAATTTTCCAAGAGCCCAGACTATTGGGAGCAACTCTCTTTCATTACTTGCGTAGGTCTCACAGTCTTTAAGGGTTCTGGATATCATCGTTATGGGCTTTTTGTCTTGCAACAGTACAGCCCCGATGCCGTAAGCTGACGCATCGGTGGTCAGCTCAAACGGTTTCTTAAAGTCTGGGTATCTGAGATTGACGCCTTCTGATGCCAAAATGTTTCGATGTCTATAGAAAGCGTCTTTTGCTGATCGTTAAATTCTATTGGTATTTTCCTACACAAGTGTTTGCTGTGAGTGAGTCTGGCTATTGTTGAAAAATCTTTTATGAAACACCTATAATAGCTGGCAGGTCCAAAGAAAGCTAAGCTAAGAAAGCTTGTCGGTTCTTCGTATTCTTTAATGGCTGCTACTTTTTCAGGGTCAGTTGTCAGACGTAACATGATTTCCCTTATTGCTCTCCCAAGACGTCATCTATTGCCCTTTTTAAAATGATACCAGCATTTTTAATCCAAAAGGCAAACTGCAGAATTCATACTTTCCTCCGTTGACTGAAAATGAGGTTTTTCGCGATCTTGCATTAGGAGAAAAATCTGGTGATAGCCGGATTTTATGTCTAGGGTTGTAACGTATTTGCCTTTGCCAAGGTTTGCAGTATTAAGTTGATACTTGGCAAGGGGTATTTATCAGAAATGGTTTTCTCGTTCAGTTTCCTGAAGTCAATTACCTACTACCTGTTTCATATATTCCTTTTTATCGACTACCCAAGTTGGATTGTTGTACGGTGATCTCGACGTGGTAATAATATTAGACTTGAGTAGGTCTTTTATTTCTTTATTAACAAACTCTGTGACGCCCATTGGGTGTGGGTACGTTTTAGAGTTCACTGAGTTGTTATCCTGAGTGCGAATAGTTGTCACAACTTTTGTGTTGTACGGCAACGTTTGAGTTGCGTCGGAGAAGGCCTTAGATCTTTTTTTCGTCATTTCGATTTACTCCCTCTATGTTGTTAAAGTTAACATTGTCGCAATCATGGAACTTCAGGTCCTCAGACACGGATCATAAAAAATTTTTTAGTTTGCATATTGATGGTAGCTTTAACCTGTGTTAGCAAGTCAAAGCGTATAATTCCATCAAATGTTGATAGGGCCTTATAACTTAAATTTCTTAATAAATAGCAAAATAATGTTCCGATTCGAAAAATCTTTGGTGAATTGATACATATTGATAAAAATATGTTATACAAGGTCAAACGAAAACATACACTATAATATTATGGATGCCAAAGTTTTTCGGGTTTTGTGGGCGTTAGAGTGGGCGTGGAAGGATGCGCTGTCCAGGGACATCAAGAATCTTCATGCTTAGTCTCAACTTTGTATCTGTTATAGTGCCTGAGATCTCAGCGTTCATACGGACGGACGGACAGACGGACATGGCTCAATCGACATCGCTAGTGATCCTGATCAAAAAGATATGTGCTTTATAGGGTCGGAAACGCTTCCTTCTACCTGATGATAACCTTTTACTCTACGAGTAACGAGTAAAAATAACTATGATACAAACGAAAATGTTCGGTCAACACCAATACATAGAAGTAGCTTACAAAGGTTGCACATACAAATGCCCTTTAGATATTGGATCCACATCCAGCTCAATAAAAAATATATTTTTACATAGTTAGATTTTTATAAAAAAGAATTATTTCGATTAGATCACCTGAATAACGAGCAACCTTTAACGTTCCAAGGATTATAAAATAAATTCGATTTAATTCTGAGCACCTCTTTTTGATGTTGGAATTATGGGCAAACGGGTGAAAAGAAGGATGTCTTTGCGCAGTTTGCGAACATTTTCCTTGAGTGAGTGAGGTGGAAGGTTACAGGTACCGCATATGGAAGTGCTCTTGCTGTGTTTGGCCGAATGTCCAAGTTGCTGCACCTCAACAGGTTGTGTATGTGAATACCTTGACTGCGTGCCAGCAAATGTACAGTTTACTTGGGAGGTTGTATAAGTCTAAGGATGCCAAGGTCACTTTTGTGGCCTTAGGGACTTTCTCAGCCAATTCTTCGATTTACTAATTAAGATTGAGGGGTGATAGCAGAGATGGTTAAAAATGTCAACGTTTTTTGCACAGTTTCTGGTAACTCAGCGAATTCATTATTACTTATTTTGGAATGGTATCTTTTCCTTTTTAGTGTTTGGGCTATCGCACAGGGAAGCAAAACGTAACTACCCAATTTATTAAAAACGGTACCCTTCTTGATCAAGCGCACGAATTGAAGTCGAAAACCAAGTGCAGGAAATGCTAAGTCAGTGATAATCGGGAAAGTAAATCACTATATAATAGTCTAATTTGGGTAGTACCCAAGAATAAGGATGCGTTTGGTAAACTTAAGTATAGAGTAGTAATTGTCTATTAGAAACTATATACATAAACAAGGCAAATGCCATTATTTTATAAGAATTTAACGATTTGGCAAATAGGATTCATAAAATAGAATTTTTGACCTTTGCTTAAGAAGCATTGTATAATATATCTATTCAAGATCTCTTATTGAACATTTAAATTCATTACAACTAGTTTTTTCCAAACTTGAAGAAGCCAATTTAAGCTTGCATTTTTATAAATGCTCTTAAAAATAAAACTGGCGGTCACAATAGCATGTGTACCAAATAGTCACATTAACTTATTTATACACACTTAGTTGTAAACACATTGTTTTCCTCTGCCTAACTTTTGCATAAAGATTATGTTAACGAACACTATGTGTGTCCTGTTAGCAGAATTAGCAAATTGAGCCAATACATGTAGAAATTGTGCTAACATAGAATAAGATAACGAAGAAACGCAATAGTCGAGTGCCGCGACTGTTTTACACAATTTTAAAATATTAAATTTGCTAGTGGAAGTGGACCTCGTTTTGTCCATTGACTTTTTGTCAAAACAGCATGTTTACTAACTAATGGTGACGTTATTGTCCATATGAGGCCTAATAACAGTGGTGCTCAGCTCCTATGCTCTGAGTGCTCATTTGTTTTTGTAAATGTTCAGAGCATACGGACTTGCTCGCCCATAAGCTTTGAGCGCTCGCGTCGATGTTACACTAACAATTTTTCGTTTTCATCTTTTCACTTCATTTCGTCACCAAGTCGCGATCAAACACTCCCCGAGTTAAGACGTGCCTAAAAGTTAAGCGGAAGCTAAAGCTATTATTATTCGATTTACAACAAAAACGAAACAAAACATTGGTTGCTGATAAGCACTAAAAAATCGTTGTTGTTAACATGGAATAATAATGGAATAATGGAATTGAAGACGAAAGCGAAGCACTGGACTTGATAACTGAAGACACCTTAGATGAAACTGCCAAGCCGCCACCTATATTCTTATCTGAAGTCAGTAATATAAAAGGAATGCTAGCTTATCTCGAGACAAAAATTAAAAAAGAGCTTTTCTTTTATAAAGCTCAACCCGATGGTCAAGTAAGAATTATGGTTAAGTATATTGAAGAACACAGGAAACTTGTTAAACTCTTTCTGGAGATTTTGTCAAATTTCACACATCAGCTCAAATATGAGAGGGCTTTTAGAGTAGTTATTAAGAATTTGCACTTCTCAACGGATATCGATTTAATCAAACAAGATGTGGAGTCCAAAGGACACACTGTTAGAAACATTAGTAACATTAAAAGTCGAGTAACCAAAGAGTCATGGAACTTGTTCTTCTTAGATATTGAGCCCAACAATAAGAACTTAGATATATACAAAGTTAAACACATTGGTAGCGTAGTTGTTAATATATCAATCATACGCTCAAGCTGCTGCAGGAAAAAGTATCACAAACACGTCCCTAGAAAGAATAGAACAGCTCCTGGAAAAACAATTTGAACTTACGAATAATTTACTTAATATGATAATGTTACTCGTAAACAAGCTATGCAAATAAACCTAAACTTAGGAATATGGAATGCCAATGGGCTTTCCAACCATGTAACTGAAATATCCTTATTTTTAAAAACGAATGAAATTGACGTTATGCTTATCTCAGAAACTCACTTCACTAGCAAGTCTTATTTTAGAATTATTGGATACGATACAGTAAGAGCTGATCATCCGTCAGATAGAGCTCATGGGGGTGCTGCAATTATTGTCAAGCAGCGCCTTAAGTTTCAAATCATGGCATCCCTACTAGGGAAAACGCTATGCAGGCGGCCACAATTAAGATAAAATGTATGCACGCGGATGTATCAATAACAGCGATTTACCTTCCTCCCAGGTTCACAATAAAAGAGCTTGATTTTCAAAACTTTTTCCAAGGACTGGGCACAAAGTTTATTGTAGGAGGCGACTTCAATGCCAAACATCCATGGTGGGGTTCCAGACTGACTAACCCGAAGGGATCGGAGTTATACAAATGCATACGAAACAATAATATACACACTTTGTCAACTGGTAAGCCTACATACTGGTCGGAAAATCCCAGACTTGATTGATTTCGTAGTATTCTCTGGAATTCCACAATCACATATTCCAATTATTGGAAAGCTTTGACCTTGACTCAGATCATTCTCCAATAATAGCTACTCACAGCACAATAGCCCATATGTTGGAAAAGACCTACACAGTCATTTCAGCTTCTACAGACATTAACGCATTTAACGCAGAAACACGGATCATGCTCTTAATCATCAACAATCAAACCAATTGTACCTGTCTATCGAGATTCGACAGAAAGTAGAAAATAAAAGAAAACTGCGTAAACGGTGGCAAGAAACTCACTACCCTCCTGACAAAAGATTATACAACAAGGCTGCATCTGAGCTTAGTCAACTTCTGTCGAACTTACGCAATGAATCTCTAGCTGCGTATCTGAGAAATTTAGATCCTAATTCCTGCAACAACGAACACAACCTATGGAGGGCGACTAAATACCTAAAGAGACCAGCTAAAAGAAACACGAATATTCGTAATAGCAATGAAAATTGGTGTAGGTCTAATACCGAACAAGCGGAAGCATTTGCACAACATCTGCAATCTGTCTTCCAGCCCAACGATATTAATAATTAAATAAAAGAGACCGAAGTAGAAAAATTTCTTGAGTCACCCTGGCAAATGAGCTTACCTATAAAAAGAATCAAATATGAAGAAGTCGTAACAGAAATCAAAGAATTAAACAATAAAAAAGCACCAGGTCCTGATAAAATAAACAGCATCACCCTAAAAAGCTTACCAACAAAATGCATACAGTTTATCACCCTTATATTTAACGCAATTCTCAGATTAGACTACTTTCCAAGTCAATGGAAATGTGCAGAGATCATAATGATCCTTAAGCCAAACAAAGTGGAAACAGAATTAACATCATATCGTCCCATTAGTCTACTGAAAATATTTTCGAAAGTGTTTGAAAAAATACTCCTGAAGAGAATGTTGCCAACTTTGGACGAACATTCCATCATTCCTGAATACCAATTCGGATTCAGGAGATGCCACAGGACCCCGAGCAGTGCCACAGGGGCATTAATGATATTATTACTGCATTTGAGAACAAAAAATACTGCACAGCTGCATTTCTTGACGTTCAACAAGCGTTTGATCGAGTCTGGCACAAAGGTTTAATGTACAAGAAAAACGATTCATCAACGTTACTTCTCATTAATGCAGGCATCCCACAAGGAAGCGTATTGGGACCAATCTTCTACACTTTATATACGGCGGATATCCCAGTCACAAACAACTGCACTGTTGTAACATATGCTGATGATACAGCCGTTTTGGCCACAAGCTCATCTAGAAATGAAGCTTCTGAACTTCTGCAGAGTGAGCTAAGCCTAATTGAAGACTGGTTCCTTCGATGGAAAATTAGAATTAACTCCTTAAAATCTGTCCAAATAACCTTTTCATTGAGACCAGGTAATTGCCCAAATGTGTTACTTAACGGCTCGCCAATTCCACAAAGTACCTGTGTCAAGTATCTGGGCTTGCATCTCGACCGCAGATTAACGTGGAAAAATCACATAAAAGCCAAATGTCAGCAACTCAGACTTAAAACATTAAAAATGTCCTGGTTGATAAGTCGAAAATCGGAAACCTCACTGGAAAAAAAAATTCGCCTGTACAAAGCTATATTAAAGCCTGTTTGGACTTACGCTATACAGCTTTGGAGAACTGCTAGCAACTTAAATATTGAGATACTACAGCGCTACCAGTCAAAAACTTTGCGACAAATTGTCAATGCTCCTTTTTATGTAACTAATGCAAATATCCACAAGGATCTCAATATCCCAACCATAAGAGAAGAAATAAATAAAACTAGTAAAAATATATCGACAGACTCCATAATCATGAAAATAATTTAGCCTTAAGTCTAGTAGATAACAGCTTATCATTAAGAAGACTAAAAAGATACCACATACTAAATCTCCCCGATAGATGAATTCAATTAACAAAAACGATGTTGTATATAATAGCAGGGTTCACTGAAAACTGAAAATACTGTTATTTAAAATTAATTATAAAATTTATTTATTGTTTATAAAAACAGATTGTAAATAAATAAAGAAAAAAAAAAAAATCCGTCACCAAACGCAATATAATTTGTTCTTGTTTCTTCCTGGAACATCTTCCAGCACCTGCACTGAAAGTTTTTCTTTATACCTTCTGTTTGCAATTTAGAGCAATTTTCGCATTTGGCGGGTAAGTAAAATGAGTGATGTTTTTTGTTTGATCTCAGTCCACAGCTGTAAAAAACACAAAAACGTCACCAAATATGTGAAAATTAATTAGATGTCCGACTTTAGTAGTTCCCTCGTACGAGCCGGGCTGCTGGTGAATCAGTCCACAAGGTCGCTTAGCACTGGACACGGGAAGATCGTAGATGCTGGAAGGCGGAAGGTCACCAGAGCAACCCTGATTTATGTTGAGCCGGTTGGCTGTCCCTATCCACTGAAGATTAGGATGTTAATGTTGGGAGGATGACTGTTCTCTTTTCAGCTTTTGGCCTAGGGACTCAGATAGCGATGAATAAAATAAAGTGCTAACGAGAATGAGAGAACGAGCGAGTGCTCTTTATTCTGAATGAGCTACCGGTCAGACGCTGTGTAAGCAGTTTGGCAGGCGCTGGTCATTGGACGATCGGTCATTGCCGTCACATGGTTAACTTAGTTAACTATTCCTCCTCGAAATTGAGGCCGGGCTCGACCGACTGTAAATGAGTTATCTCTTCCCTCAGCTGGACCGCAGATCTTTTAGAACTCGTTGCCAGGTTAGGCCGGTAGAGACAAGCACAACAAATTGCTCCTGCAATTAGTGCTATCTGGCTCACTTGATAGTTGTCAATGTCCTCTCCGAACTTCTTGATATAATCCAGGTTACGTTCACTCAAACGGTGAAGATAGGATTTCATAGGATTTCATGTTTTACGGAGATATTTAGGACAGGCGAGTTGGCCATTTCTGGACTACTTCATGATTCACGAAGAGGGTGTCGTTGACCAAAGCACGCTCCGAGAAAATGGTCAGGTGCGTGCCTCTTTGCTGGATGGTAGTGCGTAGTCCACACGCACATGTGCTGGTCTATCATTTATGATGCAGCTCTGCTGGGTATATTCCACCAGTGTGGAGTTCTTGGACGCATGAACTTACTGAAGACAGTCTGCAAAATGTGGCTCCAGGTGCAATGGAGTAGTTTTTGAAGGTATATATCTCTCCGTTACATTCTGCCACTACATTATCTTTTACCATCAACATCGTAATATGATAGGCCAAGGGAAGGATGGTGGTTTTAAATCAAGCTATCTTAGCTTTGGGAAACTTGATGATAACATGTAAAACGTTAGGGACGTTTACAGACGCTACGGACAAAATATTTTTAATAGGGGTGTCAGTGGGCTCCGCGCTCCAAACATGGTTCAATATACTTGGACTAACTATATTTATTTTAGCGAGAGCTATGGCAAGTATTAGGTTTTGCTTTTCCATAATTATGACTCTGTTACTAGTAAACAACATCTCGTATAAATAAGCTAAATCTATTTGTGTACTTTGGGATGGTTTTAAAATCTGATTGACTGTTTTTGCGATTTCGTTGATTTGATCTTGAACTTTGGTGTTTATGTTAATATGCCTACTGTTTGAATTAATGATTTGTGCTTCTGCGAATTGAATTCTCCCTAAGTCGTAATCGTCAGGTGTCCCTGCGACAACTTTTAGCGCGGTTCCTGAGAAATTTAGCTTCCTCGCTACCCGGTGATGAATGACCAACGAGTCAAGCATGTCGTGAAGATGAGCGATGATAGTAGAAGCTTTTTCATGTGGGACTGAGGAAACATATCGACCAGGTTGTTGGTTTTCGGAAAGATTCGCTGAATGTCTAATATATGCGTATTCTTCCCCTTCTCAAATGTCGGGAATGTATTTGCCCTGGGAGTAGTCGCTGATGTGAGCCGTTACGGTCAGGAGAAAACAGAAGCAAGGGTATGCACACCACCAAGTATGTAAATAACGAGATGGTGTGTGAGGTGGGCTTCGGGGAGGAGTCGGGGTTTCGTCACCCGGGAATCGGTATTCCGGCCCCGTCAACCGGGTGCCGGGGCCCAAACTACGAGGGAAGATATGGACGACCGATCCCGTCAGCCGGGTGCCGGTACTCCGAACTACGTGGGAGGATATGAGCGGCCGATCCCCTCACCCGAGACCCGAGTCCGGCCCCGTCAGCCGGGTGCCGGTGCCCAAAACAGGAGGAAGGATATGAGCGGCCGATCCCGTCACCCGGGAACCGGCTGTCCGGCCCCGTCAGCCGGGTGCCGGTACCCAAACTAAGAGGGAAGGGGGAAAGGATGAGAGAAAAAGGGGAATGCGGTTCCGTCATCCGGAGACCGTTTGCCGACCGGGATTGGGGAGTTGAGGAGTTGAGCATTTGTGAATTAATACAGTGGCTGTATTTACATGCCTTGCTTATATTCTAAGCCTATCCCTACGCTGTTCCCTAAAGTACTATGCGCACTTATCGAATCCCTACTGTACTTATATACAGCACCAATACATATATAACTTTGTTGCAGTGTTATTGTAAATATCCCAATTCAAGTGCATGAACTATGAACTTAAAGTGCTGACCACGCGATTCCTCGCTGGCCGTCGCACTTTTACATACATAACAAAGAGCGCGCATAACACATCCCTTCTGTCAATATATAACAACAGCCTTACCGGCAGCGCAGCTACGCGGTTTAGCCTAAGCATAGCCTTAATGATTTTGTACAAAACAGATATTGTAACCAAACTAAACCATTGTGTTTTACACTACAAATGATATTATTAAGTATATGGCATCAATATGTCACCACATGGCGACTATGACAGCGGCCTTGTAAGACCAAGGACAGAAGTAACATCAACAACAACAGCGATATCGGCAAAGGAAGCTTGACAACAAGAGAAAAACCACATCTGAGTGAGTAGAGTTGAGTAATGAGCAAGCAGCGCGGTGGTATAAACCATAAAATAAATAAAAGAATAGCCAAACTAAAGTATCTAAAATACAAACAATCGCCACCTCCTGCATGGTCTACTGCCCAGAAGTTACAAATTGAGCTTGACCATCTTATAGAGACACTACGGGTTAAAAAAGAATCCTCTCACTCTAACTCGCCAGATAATAATAATCAAATAAAGAACTTGTTAAAACTAAAACCTATACACATACGAGCAGTACTGCCGAAACTAAAGAAGGGATGTCCTGTTGACTGCGAGGGACATTGCGTTTCGACGTGCAACCAGCATCGGCAACACCACGCATATCAAGCTGGCCAAGGAACCGACAGTGCCACAGAGGGCACAGAAGCTGGCCGCACTACAAAGAGTGCAGGAAACATCAAATGTTAAATATAGAATATAAATAGAATATTAAGAATACATATAAAACAAAATTGTAAAATCGTGCGAAACCCTTTTTACCCTTTTTACTTTACTAGGTAGGAAACTGTCAAACAAAATATAACCAATAAAAAATTCAAATGAAAATTATCAATTAAAATGTAGGTTATTAATAACAACAGCATAAGTAAAGATCCAGGCTCTCAAATAAGTCAAAAAGAATACCAATATAAAAACAAGAGGATACGCTATAGACGAGTGCCGCGACTATAAGATACCCGTTACGGTTTTACAAAATTTTAATATATTATTTTGCTAGTGGAAATTCACGAGGCGCCACCTATTGTCAGAAGAAGTATGTTGAGTATGCTTATAGTGACGTCACTGCCCATGTGAGGCCGTAAAACCTTAATTTCTTTATAAATCTTTGGTAAATCGATAGATATTAACAGAAATAAGTTATACAAGGTCAAACGAAGGCATTCATAATAATATTATAGACGCCACAGTTTTCGCCTGTTTGTGGGCCTTAGCGTGGGCGTGGCCGGATGCAACTTTGTGGAAAGTTGCAGAGGCATCTCTAAACTACGTGTTCCTAAAAAAAAAAACTTTTATAGCTTTTGAGATTTTTTTTTTTTTGGTTTTTCGGGTTTTGTGGGCATTAGAGTGGGAGTGGCTTGATCGGAAAAAAACAATTCGCATTGGGAGCATCATAAAAACCTACATGCTTAATCCGAACTTTCTTTTTTTTACAATTACCGAGATATCAGCTTTTCTAGAAAATCCGAAAACCTTTTCCTTTTGAGCCTTGTGGGCGTATGGGTGGGTGTGGCCGGATAGTAGTACCACTTTCAGATGCACCGGCATCTACAAATTATACTTTCTGAATTACAACTTTCTAGCTCCAATAGTTCCTGAGATTTCAGCAATTTTAGTTTTTTGCGATTTGTGGGCGTTAGAGTGGGCGTGGCAGGATGCCGTAATAAACTTGCACTGTGCTGAGCCCTCAAGAATCTTCATGGTTAATCTCAACTTTGTATCTGTTATAGTTCCTAAGATCTTATCGTTCATACGGACGGGCGGACGGACGGACAGACGGACATGGCTCAATCGACTTCGCTATTGATCCTGATCAAGAATATATATACTTTGTAAGGTCGCAAACGCTTCCTTTTATCTGTTACATACTTTTCAACGAATCTAGTATACCCTTTTACTCTACGAGTAACGGGTATAATAAAATTACATTGATAGAAATTAATTATCCAACTGATATGGGGTTAATAGACAGTGAAACAGTGTACTCCACTGCAAATGTCATTAACAAAGTTGAAGTTGAGAATAAAGACATGGGCTTGATAACCACATTATTGATTATCGTCGTAGTAATAATGTGTGCTAATGAATTTTTTAAAATCTATAAATTGCACAATAAGTGCCTAAGAAAAAAATATTTAAGCCAGGCAAATGACCTGGATAAAATTTAAGAAAATTTTAAAAGTAAAAAACAGCAACAAAGATTGCATAACACAAAATGTTAAATATATTTTTGCATTCTAACAATATACGAGGTGTGTTCAAAAAGTAAGGTGACTCTTCAAATTTCGCGAATTTCAAATTTTTCGATTATCGATTTTTTTGTTTTGTTATATTGGTACACTCTTCCCTAACATCTGTACCAAGTTTCAATGGAACATCCTCTTTTGTTTGGTTGTGAGAGGCGTAAAGTTACAAGTTATTTTGCGAGCTCGGCGATTTTTTGCTATCGAAAAATATGGATCAAAGGATTTGGATTTTTTGGCCAAAAACAACACCACAATAATGCCTCAGCCACCATATTCACCGGATTTGGCCCCATGTGACTTTTTCTTGTTCCCAAAACTGAAGATAATCGAAAAATTTGAAAAATTTGAAATTTGAAAAGTCACCTTACTTTTTGAACACACCTCGTATAACTTCTAAAAGGTTTCGATAATCGAAAAATTTGAAATTCGCGAAATTTGAAGAGTCACCTTACTTTTTGAACACACCTCGTATTGTAATGGTTTTGAAATAAATTGGTACACACTGTGGTTAGTTTAGGTTATTTTTATATATTTATTAAACTTTTGCATGAACCATATTATTCGGAGCTTCACTTGATAATGTCGCTCTCAGCTTAAGAAATATTGGCCTTGGCTTACAATTCATACGAGTATAGCTGCGCGAGCAGTGCCGCGTCCAAACGTTTATGTATATAAACATATATATTAATGTACGTGTGCCGCTGCAGAGCAGCTGTCAATGCTTATGCATTAGTGTATATGGGCTCGCAAGCAGCGGGCGCGCATGTTAGGGAGAGTGTTATGCTCACATGATAAACGAATGATCGGCCGCGCATGCAGATATGCCGGCTCAGCATTTAGGATGTTCATAACATTGTTGTGTGGATCGAATTATTCCGCACTTGAAGTGCTGGGAATATTTGACCATAACCAAACGCCACAATGTTGCAGTGATATAAGTGGTACAGTGTGTACCCGATTCAATTCGTTTCTTACCTCCGTATTCAGGGGACCCATTCACTCTGAATGAGTTCATCAATAACGTAGAAGAAATTATATTAATGATTAGAGGCACAGAATAGACACCACATGGCCAAATGTTACTTAGAGCAATCAGACAGAATATAGAAGGTAAAGCAAATGAAGCAGTTATTTCATCAGGAGCCGGACTTAATTGGGATGACATTAGAGGCGCCTTAATCAGACACTGTAGGGATAGAAGAGACGTAGAAACACTATGATGGAATTATACAATTTAAGGCAGAAACAGTTGTCTTTACAGAGATCATACGAACAAATCACCAAAATAAGATTGGCACTTTTTAGAATAATCGAAACCGAAGAAACTGAACCAATAGCAATTAGAGTCAGACAAAAGGTTGTAACTCAAACTTGCTTAACAACATTCCTTCCGGGACTAAGGGGAAATCTAAGTGGCATAGTCAGAGCCTTCAGTCCGGAAGGACTAGAGGAAGCATATGATAGAGCAATTAAAGAAAGAAGTATTTATTTCACGGAAAACGCTACGCAATTGTCTCAGAATAGACAACAAAATAGACAGACCGACCGTTTCAGGACAAATCAATACCAATATCAGAATAGAGGGTATAACCAATACCAAGACAGAGATTATAATAGATACAACCGAAACAATAGACCCAATTATAACCAATCAAATTTCAACTACAACAATCGCACCTCTAAATACCAAGCCATTACGGCAAGCGACGATGTACCCAGTATATTTAACGCTGCAAACAAAAGAAGTTCAACCGGTAACAAATTTCAAATGGACAAAAATGATTTAATTTTGAGACCAAAGAAAAGACTGAGACTCCACATAACATTGACGAAGAAGAAAATTTTCGTGCAAGAGTCTCAAATCACGAACATGAGTCTTGAGCAAGATCCATTTAGATGCAAGTTTGCCGTATATAGAACTTACGTTTTTTAACAACCATAACTTGAAATTCTTGATAGATACGGGGGCTAAAGGCTCACTCATTAACCCTAAAATTGTACCGGACGATAAAAAGATCAGATTAGAGAAACCAATTTCAATTTCAACCGTTCTACAAGATTACCCAATAATTCACATGACAACACTACCTATATTTAAAGATGTCAATGAGCAAAGAATATTTTCCTTCTTATTATTCGATTTCAAACAATTTTTCGACGTCCTAATAGGGATGACTATCCTAAGACAACTCCCAGCAATATTCGATATTCCACACCTAACATTTACTACACCAATGTTCAAAATTCCCTTACATGTGGCACCCAATCGATCCTCTAAAGTATTTGAGATCGAAGAAGAGTCGAAAGCTCTAATCGAAGTGCCAGTAAGCGTAAAAGATGGAGCATTCCTTTGAAATCACATTCAGTTAGAAAAGGAATTCTTTATAACAGCAGGAATTTACACACATAATCTTAGCCGGATCGAAATGAATAATTTCTCCACTAAGCCCAAAAATTTTTTCTTGGATTCGAGGTTAGAGGTAAACAGATTTAATGACGACGATTTCGTCATTACTGATGTTAGGCCTAGTAATATCGGGCACAAGAACGAACACTGCAATTCAGGTTTTAATAAAATTCGAACAGAACATCTAAATGAAGAAGAGAAACAAAATAAATTTCCAAACTTAGTATTTCACGAAGGTGACATACTTTCATTTACAAATCAAGTTAAACACAAAATTGACACCACTGATGAAAAACCCGTTTTCTGTGGACCATTTCGATTCAGTCAATTAGAATCAACCGAAATCAAAAATCAAATAGACAGACTGGTAGATCAAAATATTATTGAACATAGTCATTCACCTTGAGGTGCTCCAGTCTTCCTTGTTAAAAAAACCAGATGCTTCCCAAGGTAAGAAATGGAGAATGGTTGTAGATTTTAGAAAACTTAATGAAAAAACAGTGAAAGACAGATATCCCATGCCAAACATTAACGATGTCCTTGATAGAATTGGAAGAGCCAAATACTTTACAGCCCTAGATCTGGCTAGTGGGTACCATCAAATCGAAATGGAACCAAAGGACACTCCAAAGACAGCCTTCACGGCACAAGGAGGACATTACGAATTTATTCGTATGCCCCTCGGCCTTACTTATGCTCCGGCAATATTCCAAAGAATGATGGATAACGTTTTGGCCGACTTCAACGGAGAATGTTGCCTAGTTTATTTAGATGACATCATAATTTTTTCAACCTCTCTACAAGAACATATGACTTAAGCTCCGTTTTTCACAGATTAAGCCAAGCTAACCTAAAAATCCAACCGGACAAATCCGAATTTCTTCACAAAGAAATAGAATACTTAGGACATATTGTCACGAAGGAGGGCATTAAACCTAACCCAAAAAAAATTGTTGCTATTAAGGCTTTCCCAATGCCTACTACCAAAAAGGAAATAAAATCTTTTCTAGGACTTCTGGGATATTATAGAAAATTCATTGGAGATTTTGCCAAGTTAACCAAACCTATGACACAAAAGCTAAAAGAAAAAGGTCCGGTATTAATAACCGAAGAGTTCAAAAAATCCTTCGAGAACTGTAAAACCTTACTTTGTAACGATCAACTAGTAAAATACCCTGATTTTGAAAACCTTTTAGACTGACCACTGATGCCAGTAATGTGGCAATAGGAGCGGTTTTGTGACAAGGAACATTAGGTTCCGACAGACCAGTATGGGTCGCTAGTAGAACACTTAACGAACGAGAAGCAAATTACTGTTTTCGGTCAAAAATTTCAAATAGTCACTGAACGCAGACCTTTAACTTGGCTGATGAATTTCAAAGAACCCAACTCTAAACTGGTTAGATGGAAACTTTAACTTTTAGAATACGATTACGAAGTTATATAAAAAAAGGGATCCCAAAACGTAGTCGCCGACTCTTTAAGTCGCGTTACAGTACAGACCAACTGTTTTTCCAATTCCACATCAAACAAATTACCTACTGCAAATCAAATAAGTACGTCCGATAGACCATTAAATGAATTTAAGTTACAATATATCTTCGAAGTCGGAACAAAAGACAAAGTAAGAAGTTGCATTCTATTTTAAAACAAGCTGAGACGCATTATTTCCATAGCTAAATTTGATCTAAACAACGTTACCGAAATATTTAAAGAAATTCTAACACCTAATAGGCTAAACTACTAAAACACAGAGTAGAAATGTTAATACCCAAGAAAAGACAGAAACGCGGACTAATAAACGGTATAGGAAAGGTCATTAAGGTAGTGACAGGAAACTTAGATGACGCAGACCGACGCAGGATCGAGAATAATTTTAAAACTATTACAGAAAATCAGAGAGAAATAACACTAAAGACTAACAATCAGGAAATATTTAATAACGAGATTAAAGTCAGATTTGAAAATATCACAGATCACATAAACAAGGAACAACAAATAATTAACCATTTCTTAAACAATTACAAAAACACTATTTTTAAAACTATGAATTCGGAACACCAATTATTACACACTATTCAATATATATCTAGAATAAATATTAATATAGACGTATTATCAAACTATTTAAGTAACATTGAAGAAAGTTTGTGATTAGCCAAACTAAAGATCGTACCAACTTTCATTGTGTCCAACAAAGAATTAAATTTAATCAGGCAAGAAATAAATGATTCAGATCTACATAATTTGTCAGATGAACATATGATAGAAATGCTAGAACTAGATACTTTTATGATCGGAATCAAGATAAAATTTAGAATAAGAATACCTACATTTAAACAAAATTGTTACCAATTCACACACATTGTCCCATTACCCATTAATGAATCTAAATTTCTAATTCTACCAAATTATTATTATAACTCGAAAGATGTATATTATTTCACGAACAGATGTAATAGAATATACAAATATTTCCTATGTGAAAACGCAATTACAACCGAAGAAAACATTAACACTGACTGCTTATATAACATACTTTCATTAAACACTACAAACTGTAAAGTCAAAGACATTGGAAACCAAGAAATAATTACAGAAATAGAACCAGCACACATATTAATTTTAAACACAATAAACACTACAATCGAATATAATTGTACTACTAAGATCAATGTAAAAGGATCTGCTTTAGTAAAGTTCAATAACTGTGAAGTATACATCAATCAGATCCCATACGATAAAGAGTTGTCAATATTTGATGAAAAAGTAGAAACCACTATTCCTATCATTGAAACATCAATTTTACACAAAAACTTTGAAGATATTAACTTACACAAACTTAATATAAGATCCATCAACGCTACCAATTAAATTATTTACTGGAAAAAGTTTACAACTACTAATTTTGGAGCTATATATTTAATAATATTCGTTGGAATCTTAGCAACACTCCTTTTGATCAATACAAAGAAAAGAGTCGTATTCGTTACTACACCGGAGCCGAGTTTCGCGATATCCATTCCTTCCTTATGGCCGTCACTTCAATCCAGGAGGGGAGGAGTTACCAAACCCGTCGGTAGGCAACGAGCCTCCGGCTAAACCACCCAGAGTTACCCTAGAAACGACGCATTGACTAGTGATCACACACTTGGATGCAACTATTTTGCAATACATAAACTATACCCAAGTCAGTCAACGACCCACTTGAGTGTTGCCCAACTACATAATGCTGACACTGCAACAAGACGCCCAAGACCACTTGAGATCGTCGAACCACTAACTTTATGCTGAGGGTGCAAAAGGATGCCCCGTCCCTCAGCCACAGAAAGACAACACGGTCAGCCACTTTAACAATTTCATACACAAACACTTTTATTTTCATTTATGTTTGTATTTATGTATAAGCATTTATGTACTAGTATATAAGATTGTACTCGGGAGCGGCGGCTTCTTGGCCACCGCTGAACAATATATGAGTTCAGTTTAGAAAACCAACTAGAATACTAAAGTAGACTATTAATCATTATAAAATAATAATATCTAGAAATACCAAATATCAGTTTTGACTATTGGACTCTGGCGGACACTAAAATTTACTAGGACTCTGGAGCGGATATCATAACTCACGCAACGATATTAATTGCCTGTTTCAATCAAGCACGACAACAGAGAAAAACTAAATACTCACCATTGGTCGTATGTATCAAGATTTTTACATAGATTAAAAAATAACCTAAATACTATTAAAAAAAAGTACTTACTGGATATAACAATACCCTTAATATTAAACACTCCAGCCGTAGTCGAAGAAGATACAAATACAAATATAGACTTAGTTATCGATTCCGAAGTAGCAAGTGATTCAGAAAATATAATAAAAAAAGAAGGTCTACATAATCCAACAATACCAGCGGTAATAATTTTACCAGAGCCATCCGAATCTGAATCAGAGTCCGTAATCGAAAAAACAGTAAACATGGCTATGACACAATAAGAATATCAAAAGTTAGCCTCATCGATAATGCTCGAGTTCGATGGAAAGGCGGAAAACCTAACGAGTTTCATAGACGGTTTGAGTCTAATGGATTCAATGAAAGGTCTATAAAGTCTAATAAAGACAAAATTAAAAGGCCATGCAAGAAGGTTAATAACAAATGAAGTGACAAATACAGCAAAAATTGACAAACTAAAATTTAAAGTAAAAAGAGAACCAGTAGAAGTAATTTCAGCAAAATTACTGAATCTACAACAAAAAAAACAGAAAACGGCCAACCAATATGTACAAGAAGTAGAGAAGTTGACAAAGGCACTAGAAGGAGCCTATATCGACTATGGACTAACTTCAGACATAGCTGCCAAATACAGCACAGCACATGCTGTTAAGGCAATGGTCAAAAACTGCTCAATAGACAGGGTAAAATACATCATGGAAGCTGGCACGTTCAGCACCATGAACCAGGCCACATCGAAATTTGTTAATAGTTGCACAGAAGCAACAGGGCACGCTAATATCGTCCTGTACTTCAGTGGGCAACAAAACAATAATAGAGGTAGCCGGGGAAGTTACCGAGGAAGGGCCAATTAAAACAATAACGGCAATCGCCGATACAATAACAATAATAGAGGCAGAGGACAGTACAGAGAAAATTACAGGGGTCGCGGTAACTCAAGTTGCGGCCACGGTAACAAAAACCCTTCTAAGCAGAGCAGTTCGGAAAACTGCCAGACACCTTTAGGTACCCAAAATTAAAAAAAAACGTACACTCAATAAACTTTAGTCTGAATATGTTTGTAACCTTTAAGAATACTTCTACAAACAGTACTCTCACATTTCTGCTAGACACAGAAGCAGATATATCACTAACTAAAGAAAACTTAGATGTCTTTAATTACATCGAAAAAGAAAAAACTGTAAATATGTAAGGCATTGGACATGGCATTTTCACGTCCAATGGGTTAATCCAAATTGACCTACAGATAGACATGTAAGATTTATTATAAGATTATAGGTTTATTTAATATGAATACGATTAAGTATATAGCCGAACAGGTAAATGAATGTTAATACAGATTTCCAATGACCGACAGAAATTCGCGACTACTTTTGACAACTTTCAACTTTATTACGACTTCTGCGACTGGCTTCTTCGACTTGCTTTTTTTGACTACTTCTCGACTCTACTTCTCTTATCTTCTTCGGCGCTGCCAACTTCTCATCTGTCCAAATTTAGCATATTAGCAAAGGGTGGGAATGATGGGTGGTGTGTGTCAAGGATGGGTGTGCCAACTTGTGAGGTGATTGTACCCATGCCACCTTACACTCGGCCATCCTGATCATTATCTGACCCAGATGATCCTTCGTCCTCGTCGTCTTCGTCTTCGCTACAACCAAAGTAACGCCACAATTTCATGGAATCAGCAGCGGTTGACGTCTGATTTGGGCCTTGGAACTCTGCAGATTTTTGAACGTCATATCGACCGTTCCGCTTTACGTTAATGACTTCGTAAGGTCCTATAAACTTGTTTGACAGCTTTTTCCCGTTGACGAATTTAGTTACTCTAATAGCGACTAAGTCACCTAATTGATATCCGTGGTGGCCTTTCCTTTTTTTGTCAAAGTTCCGCTTGTACGTTTCTTGCGCTTTTTCGATCTGGATTCTAGCTTCTGTTCTTATTCGGTTGTGCTCGTCTTGAACGCCTGACAGTAGTTCCTCCTGAAGGATGTTGACCAAATCTGCATTTGACTCATTTCTCATCTTAACTCCAAACAAAATTTCAAATGGAGTAAATTTTGTTGAAGAGTGAACGTGCGCGTTGATCGCCCGTTGCACCTGAGAAGTGTATTGATACCACTTCGATGGCTCGGCGGTATACATTTTGGCCAATACTGAAATGATAACCCTGTTGACTCTTTCAATCTGCCCATTTCCTCTGGGGATCCCTGTGGTATTTTCGATGTGTTCAATCTTTCCGTCAGCACAGAACTCCTTAAAAGGTTTAGACGTAAAAGCAGTCCCCTTGTCGCTGATGATACGCTGAGGGTTTCCAAAAATGGCTACCCATGAACTGAAATGTTTTATGACTTCATGAGCGTCAGTCGATTTAGTGGGATATATCCAGGTATATTTTGAAAAGCCATCAATAACTGCGAATATGTACTTGTACTTCTTTGCCGTTATATCTAAGGATCCTAGATGATCGACGTGGAGGGTTGATAACGGCTTATCTCCCTTGTCTATGCAATGCAAGTAATCTTCTTGTTTTCCGAGTTTTCTATTGTGGGTTACACACTCGATGCAATTTGCAATAACTTCCGTCACTTTTTTGTCTAAATGAGGTATGAAGTACTTCTGTTTTCTCTGATCCCATGTGACCAAAATTATGAGCAGTTCGAATAATTTCTTTTTCCATACACTTTGGAATAGCAAGCAACTCTGCTCCGGCAACCTGTTTGTAAATTAAGTTATTTTTCATTGTGTATTGCGCATAAGGCTTCTCCTTTAGGATCTCTGCTACCGCTGATAGGTGTTCATCTTTTTTCTGCGCCCTTAGAATTTGCGACTGGACTTCTGACGTGACGATCATGACTGGGAATCAACTAAGACTGACTACATGCTTCATTCTGGCGCCAGCACGATGTTATATTTTAAAGGAAAAATCTTGAAGGTACATAAGCCCCTGTACTACTTCACGAGGGACGTCTTTCTTTGTTGTTGTCATCTTAAAGGCAGCACAATCAGTGATGAGATCGAATTCGATCCCCATAAGATAATGCCTCATCTTTTTTGTTGCTAAATATGCGGCTTTCACTTCTAAGAAGTAGCTGTGTAATTTTTCCTCCTGCGGCGTTGTCTTCTTGCTCCAGTACATAACAGGGTGCCACTTGTTGTCATGCTGCTGGAAAAGTGTTGCCCCAAAACCATCCTTCGACGCGTCTACGTGCAGCTGAGTCTTTGCATTCTGTTTGAAAATTTTTAGTACGGGCTCGCTTGTTAAAGACGCCTTCAGGTTTTCTACAGCTCGAATCTGCAAACTATCGATTTTAAATTCTGCGTCTTTCTTTAGGAGTTCAGTGAGGATACATTTTCGGAAATACCACGTCAGTCCAAGAAATGCCTGTACTCCTTTTATATTTTTGGGTATTGGAAAATTTTGCACAGCTTTTATTTTTTCCTGGCCTGGCCAAACATGTCCGTTTTCTATTTCGTGTCCCAAAAAGCTTATCTTCTCCTTCAAGAATTGGCATTTTGACCATTTGATTTCCAAGCCAAACTTTTCACCCTGCTTTAAGACGATCTGCATGTTTTTAATGCATTGCTCCGCCGAATCACCAAACACAACTATGTCATCTACGTATATCTCCAATATGCCATCATTTATTAACTTCTGGAAGATATAGTTAACATATCGAACGAAGACGGCCGGTGAGTTACAGAATCCGAACGGAGCTCTGTTAAATTCGTAAACACCTTCCTTCGTAACAAATGCCTTGTATTTTCGGCATTGCTCGTCAACATGGAAAAAACCGTTTCTTAGGTCCATTACTGTAAAAAATTTGGCTGCTTGCATCTTCTCTAAGACCTCCTCTACGATGGGAACGGGGAATCTATCTTTCAAAACAAGAGTGTTTAATTTGCGATAGTCTACGCATAATCTGTACATTCCTTCTTTCTTTTTGGCCAGAACTACCTTGCTTGCTACGTCCGAACACGATTCTCGAATAATACCACTGCTTAGCCATTCCTCTACTTGTTTCCTAACAAATTCTCGCTCAGGGATCGACAAGCGACTTGGACTTTCACGGAAGACAATGCTGTCCTTTGGTATGATACTAAGTTTTTTTGGGCATTCTTTAGGGTTACTTTTCGGCTTGTAGTTGTATATCATTTCTTTCACAGCAGTCGCATGTTTGGGATTTACGTTTATATCAAAATCTTCGGTAGAGCTTACCACGTTGAATACATTTGACTGTGAGGGTTCTTCATTATTTTGCATCTGTGTCGCCGCAAAGGTATAACCCCTGCTAGTTAGAGTTATAGTGAATTTCTCTAGGAAATCGTATCCGACCAATACGTCAACTTTAAGGTTTGCGTCCGGAACAACTAAAAACGTGTGCGTAGTTATAAGTCCATCAACTTCAACCGCGTCCGAAAATTCACCCAGCACTGAGGTTGCGACGTTGCCTAAGCCGAACAGCTTTAGAAAAGATTTTTGTAGTACACGATTACCGAACGCCTTTGTAAATTTGTCTTTCCGCATCAATGAAACGTCTGCTCCAGTGTCAATCAAGCACATCATTTTATTTTTCCCGATTTGCATCTCCTTAACGCGATTTTCTTTGAACACATTGACATTCACATTGGACTTTACGTCTGGACAATGTTTGGCAATATGGCCCACACCGTTGCACTTGAAGCATTTTAGGTCGCCCTTACACTCAGCTATCTTATGGTCAGCGGACCCACAGTTATAGCAATGCTGTTGATTTCGGTTAAATGGATTTTCCTGTTTTTCAGCGCGATCGAAATTCGGCTTACGTTTAAACGAATTGCTTTTAACAACCGACTCTGCCAACTCAAACCGAGTTCTGAGCTCCTTAAATGACGTCGAACTATACAGTGGAAATTTTAAGTCATCACGCACCTCTAAGCCATCTACGATATAGCTTATTATCGACTGATCCTCGATATGACCCAGTGCTGCAATCTTTCGCATCTGGAGAACATATTCATGGAAATTTTCCGACGCACGTTTTTTACGGTTTCTTAGCATTTTGTGAATTTCCGCACTACTCAACTGTTTGTCGAATTCGTCAATTAAAACTTCACACAAATCTTCATAGTTTGATACTGCAACCTTTTCGAGGAACAATTTAGCTGTTCCACTCAATTTGTTTCTGGGGTTGACGTATTTTTGCTTCTCGTTTAATTCGTAAGCTTCTGCATTTTCGTCAAAATTCACCAACCATTGCCTAATGGGGATCGAGACACCGTCAAAATTAGGAACCACTTTCGCTAAGCTTTCCACCGAAACACCACCTTCATTTTCACCAATTTCACATTTTTCTGCAATCATTTTTATTAGTTTGGCCAAGTCCCCGTTGTTCACAAATGTGTGTGAACCTTCAAAGTCTATATTGCTCATTTTGTCTGCAAATTCTTGGTCAACTTCGTCCGATTTTAATGGACGAACTTTCGTCAAGTTGAGATTGTGTATGTAACGGTTTGAGCTCTGCAATAGTTGTCTCTTTTTCACTACTTTGATCGCCTATATTGAATGTTTTTTCGCCAATGCTCCTTCTATTTAATTGAAATGTGCTGGTTTGCACATCTTCGTTAAGTTTTTCTGGATTCTTCTTTGATGTCGTAGAATTATTGTTTTGCGCAGTATTTTTCTTCTTATTATTTGTTCTCATCATAATTTCACAACTTCTTAAACAATTTCACAAAGAGTTAATTGTTGCACATAGTTCATTTAACTGGCTGCTCGGATCGGTTGAGCCCCCATGTAAGATTTATTATAAGATTATAGGTTTATTTAATATGAATACGATTAAGTATATAGCCGAACAGGTAAATGAATGTTAATACAGATTTCCAATGACCGACAGAAATTCGCGACTACTTTTGACAACTTTCAACTTTATTACGACTTCTGCGACCGGCTTCTTTGACTTGCTTTTTTTGACTACTTCTCGATTCTCCTTCTCTTATCTTCTTCGGCGCTGCCAACTTCTCATCTGTCCAAATTTAGCATATTAGCAAAGGGTGGGAATGATGGGTGGTGTGTGTCAAGGATGGGTGTGCCAACTTGTGAGGTGATTGTACCCATGCCACCTTACAGACATATATATTATTCCACATAATTTCCATTTAGTCCCTAAAGATTTTGCAATACCATGTGATGGAATTATAGGAGTTGACTTCATAAAAACCTTCAATTGCAAACTAGACTGTGAGCCAGAACATAATTGGATCATACTAAGAACAAATAAAATAAATTACCCCATATATGTTCCAATAAAATTCAGCTCCGGTAATAATTTAATACTATTACCAGCAAGATCTAAAGTTGTCCGAAAGAATGTTTTAATTCCTAACCAAGAAATTACATCTGGTATTTTTGTTGCAAATACAGTGGCAACATCTAATAACGCATTTGTCCGCTTACTGAAAAGAACCAGTAACGACCTATTAGTCGACATAAATAATATCAATTATGAACCTCTTTCGAATTATGAAATAACAAAAGTTATGAAGTAACAAAAGTTCGGGAACAGAAGAAGTCCTATTTAAGTCACAACCTACTGAAATATGTTCAAAATATAGTGATATATTCGGACTTGAAACCGAATAATTTTTACAAACAAGAATTAAGACTAAAGAATAAACAACCAGTGTACATAAAAAATTACAGAACACCGCGTAGTCATCAAGAAGAGATAAAGAAACAAGTAAATAAGCTAATAAAAGACAATATTGAAGAATCTGTATCCGAGTATAATAGCCCTCTTTTATTAATACCCAAAAAATCGCTTACAGATTCAGAAATTAATGGAAATGGGGCGATAGTCTATTGCCAAACAAATAAAAAATTACTGTCCCACAAATTTTCCATACCCAGGACCGACGACATTCTAGATCAACGTGGTAGAGTTAAATACTTTTCATGCCTTGAGCTTATGTCAGGATTTCATCAAATAGAGCTGAAGAAAGCTCAAGAAATATAACGTCATTTTCAACAAACAATGAATCATATCGCTTCACGCGATTGCCATTTGGCTTAAAAATAGCACCAAATTCATTTCAGAGAATGATGACAATAGCATTCTCGGGTCTACAACCATCAAAAGCATTCCTTTATATGGACGATCTAATCGTCATTGGATGTCCAGAGCAACATATGATCAAAAACCTAATCAATGTATTTGAACTCTGTAGAAAATAAAACCTCAAATTACATCCACAAAAATGTTCATTCTTTATGCACGAAGTGACATTTCTTGGTCACAAGTGCACAGATAAAGGAATACTTCCAGATGCCAAAAAGTATGATGTCATCATGAGTTGTCCCGTACCACATTATGAGGACAGTGCTAGACGATTCGTTGCATTTAGCAACTATTATCGAGATTTTATAAAAAACTTCGCCGACTATTCACGGCACATAACAAGATTAAGTAAAAAAATGTCCCATTTTTATGGACAGACGAATGCCAAAAAACATTCATGCATTTAAAAAAGAAACTTATGGAGCCAACCCTGCTGCAATACCCCGATTTTAGCAAAGAATCACTGATGCAAGTAAGCAAGCATGTGAAGCAGTTTTAACTCAAAATTATAACGAACTCCAACATTCAATTGCATACGCATCGAGAGCGATCACAAAAGGTGAAAGCAATAAAAGTACTACAGAACAGGAATTAGCAGCAATTCACTGAGCGATATTACATTTTCGACCATATATATATGGAACACATTTTATAATTAAAACGGATCACAGACCTTTAACATATTTATTTTTCATGGTCAACCCAAGCTCAAAGTTGACACGTATGCGGTTAGAATTAGAAGAATATGACTTTACAGTCGAGTATCTAAATGGTAAAGACAATTTTTTAGCAGACGCTCTATACAGGATAACAATATCCGAATGAAAAAACATACAAAATAAAATCCTGACAGTCACTACCAGGTACCAAAGAAGACAAGGTACCACTCGCGCCGTCGTAAATTGTAGTGCCTGCCCTGCTCGGCCGTGGCACGCTCAGCGTTGTCGCGGGCAACTTTAAATATGCTGTGTAGCTGTCCGCTCCGCTCTGCATGGGAAATCAGGGCTGTTCCTCTTCCTGGAGTGACTTCGTCGTAGAGTGCGTTTGGTAGCCGTGGGTCCCGGCCTTGGACCAGAAATGCGGGGCTGAATCCCGCCGTGGCCGACACACTGCTGTTCACGGCGAGCGAGATCTCCGGCAAAAGTTCAAAAGTTCCCAGATACTGCGCGATCATCGTCTTAGCCGTTATGTTCGCCCTCTCCGTAGGGTTTTGGCGAGTCATGTACGGCGCGGTATGCTGCAGTTCCATTCCCAGAGACTTGCAAATTGCCCGGAAGTCCCGGCTGGTGAACTGTGTCCTGTTGTCACAGACCAGAGTCCTGTGGACTCCGAAACTCAGAATGCGTTCCCGAAATGCCCGTTCGAGGTACTGAACGGTGGCTCTTCGTAGTGGAACGAGTTCCACCCACTTGCTGAACGAGTCGAGGAACACCAGTAAGACTGTGTTCCCTTGCTTGGAATGCGGGAGGGGTCCCACGAAGCCCGTACATAGTACTTCGAAGGGTTCGTCGACCTGGCGAGTGAACATCTTCCCGGCCGGTTTCTCTTGGCTTACCTTAAATTTTTGCAGCTCGGGCATCGTCACACGTACTTGGCTACCTCTCGGAATAATCCGGGTCAATAGTACCTCCGGGCTACTCGTGTGTTCGTCTTCCGCACGCCCAGGTGTCCGGCGGTGGGGTGGTCGTGGCATTCCGTCAGCACTCTTGCGCGGTCATGAGTGCCGACGAATAACTTCCAGTGGGTGTATTCCTCATCCTCTGGGATGCACCCGATGCGCCTGTAGAGTTGCCCGTTCTCCTCTCGAAAGTCCGGATACTTGGCCGGCTCCTGCCGGATCCTGCGTAACATCTTTGCGATCCACTTGCAGTCGCTGGCTGGGACTTGTGCCTGTTGTCGCCAGAAGCTGACGCGACAGCGCGTCTACGACCAGGTTCTGGACTCTGCGCCTGTATGTTTCGTCGTATTGGAACTGCTGCCCACCGAGCGATCCTGCCAATGGGGTTGTCGATAGAGTTCATCTACTTTAGCGAGTGGTGGTCGGTGAGTACCTCGAAGTAGCAGCGCATCTTGCGGATGGACACACTATCGCCAGGCACTCCTTTTCCATATCGGAATAGTTACGTTCGGCGGTATTTAGCCGGCGGCTGGCGTAAGCGATTACGCATTCCTGCTGGTCTATGGTCTGGGTGAGTACGGCCCCAACCCCGTAGTCGGTTGCGTCCGTTTGGAGTACGAATTTCACCTTAAAATCGAGGCACGCAAGAACTGGGGCCTCAGTGAGTAGATCCTTCAGCCGCTGGAACGCCTGCTCCTGCTTCTCCGTCTATTCCCATTTCCAATCCTTTTTAAGCTGCGAGGTCATTGGCTCGACCACGTCCGCGAAGTTTGGCACGAAGCGGCGGTTCCAAGAGGGCGGGGTCAATTCCAGGATGGCCGTGACCTTTTCTGTCTGTATTTAATGCTCCGCTGGAAAAACTGGCATTTATCCCGATTGAGCCTGTATAGTTGTGTCCCCTTTATTGGACTAACAAAGTGTCATTGTAAGAGGGGTTTCCAGGCAATGCAAAACACTAAAAGACAAATTCACAAAATTCACGTTTATTAATATAAGACATATGAAAATAGGGTCCCACGTTAGATGCGACGTGCGTGTTCTCTCGATTGCCGAAGACGACTGCCTTTGCCCTCTTCCCGCCTTTGTTCTCTCTCCCACGCATCGCCCCTTCGCTCCCCGCTCCCAGCTTCCAGCTCACTGGGACAAGCAGCAAACTTAACAAGCCGGAGGTTGGCTTCTCGGAGCCGTCGGAAAACCTCGCGTAAGTTCCGCTTATGCTCAGAGAGTGTGGACCCGACGACGAAGATGTCGTCCAAGTAGGCGAAGGCGTGTGGCTCCATGTCGGGGCCGATGACGGTATCCAGTGCCCGTTGAAAGGTGGCAGGGGCCGAGTGTAGCCCGAAGGGCATCACCTTCCAGTGTAACAGCTCGCGTCCCGGGACTGCGAATGCTGTGCATTCGCGACTGGCAGGGGCTACTGGGATCTGCCAGTAACCGTTCTTCAGGTCCGACGTTGATATATAGCGAGCATTTCGAGGGTAGGCATCGGGAATTGAATTTTCGTTCAACTGCCGGTAGTCGGTACACATCCTGGCCTCTCCGTTCTTTTTTGCTGCGATGAATCGTGTGCTCGGCGATGTGTGAGACGTCGGCGATGTTAGCGAAACGGGACAGCTCTCGCTCGAGGAACTTTCCTATCCAGGGCTCTGTGTAGTTTTCCTGGTGGTCGTCGGATCTTTGTTCCTTCTCGTCGTCGTGTTCGGCGTTGGCGGCCCCGCAGGATGGTGCCGATGGCTCCTGATCCCTATAACGGACTCCTCTTGTCGGATGGCGAAATGGATTCCGTTGGATCGCTGATGCGTCGGGAGGGGAAAGTGTTCCAGCCCTGCTGTAATCGCCTGTGAGGCGGCTGATGTGTGCGCCTGTGCGGCAGCTGGTGTATGCGCCTGTTAGGCGGCTGGTGTATGCGCCTGTTTTTTTTATTGATTAGGGGTGGTTTAAAGCCTCGAAAGGCAACTCGGACCTGGGTTAGCTTGCCGAAGTTTGGGACTCTAACCCAGTAAAAACTCCACACCCTCCCCGCTTCCCCGGCGGTACTGCCGTTAGGTATTATTTCGCCGGGGGGAATGCCCTTTAGGTCTCTCTAGGATTCCATCCCATTGGAATTTCGCAGTCTTTCTGCGATGCCCAGTTTTTTGAGTACTATTGTGGCCATGTTGCTTACAGCGGACCAATTTACTTCAGATTCAAGCATAATTTCCACCAGGTTACAAGCGGCTGGCGTCCTCCCAACCCTTATGCTCAGATCTAGATGTTCATTTTCAAATCTCGGACAGACAAAAAACACATGTTCTGCGTCTTCGTTATCCGACTCGCAGAGTGGGCAGTGCGGATAGCGTTCATGCTTAATCCTATTCATATAGTATTTAAAGCATCCTTGTCCTGTCAAAAGTTGCGTTAAGTAGTAGTACACATGTCCATGCTTACGTCCCAGCCTTCTCTGCAGATCTTTGATGAGCTTATGCGTCCATTGTCCTTTGCTGCTATTTACCCACCTCTCTTGCCACTTAGAAATGGTGAGTTCTCTGCACCTTTTGTGTAGGGATTCTGCGGTGGCGACCCCTGTGCTACCTGCGCGGATATTAGCAGATTCCACTGCCAACAGGTCAATCGGTGCGATTTCCGCTATTACCATTGCCGCGTCATAGGATACCGTGCGGAAGGCACAGCATGCCCGCAGGGCACACAATCTCTGTACAGAGCCGCCATCCTGCCTGTAGCTTCCATTTTTGTGGCTCGGGCCCATATGGGAGCAGCATACATCAGCGTCGATGTGACCACGCTAACAAGTAATCTGCGTCCTGGTTGCCTCAGTCCCCGAGTGTTCGCCATGATTCGCGAAATCGCGGCCGCCGTTCTACCTGGCTTCCCACAGGCGTAGGCTAAATGGTCATTAAAGGAAAGCCGGTGGTCGATCATGACTCCTAGGTACTTTAGACTTGGGCGGGATTTGATTATGGCTTCTCCGATTCGTGTCGTAGCCGTCTCCACTTTCTGCCTGCTACTTATTAGGACTGCCTCGGTCTTGTGCGCTGTCAGGGCAAGACCCTTGTCGTCGAGCCATGCGCTTGCTCGTTTCCCAGCTTCGTTGCAGATTTCCTCCGCGTCTGGGAATTTTTTAGCCGTTACCACTATGGCTACGTCATCCGCAAAGCCAATCAGTTGTGCCCCTTCCGGCATCATAATGCTAAGAATCCCGTCGTACATGACGTTCCACAGCAGAGGGCCAAGGACTGATCCCGGTAACCATGTGAGTTGCCTGCCCGTATTCAGTTTCATACATGAGCAGGCGGTCTTTGAAATAGCTAGATATTACTTGCTGTATATACGCTGGGACGCTTAGGTTTGATTGACCTGGTGGGCGTGGCCCCTTGGTTGGGATTTCCCCCGGCGTCTCGGTTGGCGGCGTCGTTGGTCGTGTTCCTAGAGTGTGGCACCTGCGGTGTAAGGGCACCCTGGGTCGTGCGACTCTTCTGTGGGATGGATACTCGGCGCCTGGGCTTGCTGATGGGTATCCCTGGACGGTTCGGCCTCCGCGGCTGCGGGCAACTTTGAAGTTGACCACCAGGTGCGTGAGCTCGGGCAGCGTCTTGAAATGCTGATATTCGGGCATGTTCTCGTAGACCCGTTCCAATTCCTGTTCTGGTGAGAATCCAGCGCGGCGCATCTGAAGGCGAAGATCTACTAGGTACTCCTTGAACGGCTCGTTCACCTTTTGGAAGTGTGAGCGGATCTCGTCGTCGAGGCGTTGATAATACCGGAGCGGTATGATGAAGTCCAAGATGAGTTCCACGAAGCTGAGCGGGTCTGAGTTGCCATCGAAGGGCAGTCTCCAACTTTGTCAACCAACATAGAGCAGATGTCTGCATCGAACTGGGACCCACTAGCGCATGCTGTGCCTTTGGATCTTACTCGCGTCTCTGGGGACGGGGAAGTGCTGCGTGGTATGGTCAGCGTATGGCTGCTGCTTGGTTCTTTTTCGTGGGAGGGCGGTAGCGGCGATGGTGGAGTGTCTCCGAAGGGGTCATTCCGTACCGTTATATTCCAGGCCAAGCTCGAGGAGGATAACCTCGAGTTTGTGCTTCTCCCTGTAGGAAATCCAGGAGACTCCCTTGTAGTCGTCGGTGTGTGTCCTGGCTGTGTATGCTAGGTGGTCCTGGCTAGTGTGCAAGAGCGGCCACGTGTTGATTCCTGGGAGGATGTGTATCCGTGGTGGTCCTGGCTATGGTGCAGGAGCGGCGATGTGTTGATTCGCGGGAGAATGTGTATCCTTGGTGGTCCAGGCTAGAGTGCAGGAGCGACGATGTGTTGATTCCTGGGTGGATGTGTATCCTTGATAGTCCTGGCTAGAGTGCAGGAGTGTCCTGGTTGCTTGAGGTTGGTGATCTATGTTGTCCCTTGCTCCCGATTGTGTGTCGGTGGCGGCTTATATATCCCTGGTTCTGCCGGCATCGGGCATCCTACTCGGTAATAAGCCAGTTGTGGGGAAGGGATAGGGGAACAAGATATCTGACGGCGTGGATGCCGGCTGCCGTTCTCTCACTCCCCCTTGTTCTTTTTTTCTTCGCGTTCCCGTGGTCGTGTATTTTGACTCTGCATGTAACTGTACTTTCTTGCATTTATTTCGTGTCGTGTGCGACGATATTTCCTCGTGGTTAAGCACGTGTGTGCTCCCCTAACATTCGTCCGTAACCTCAAATTTTCACCTAATTTTTCCTGATGGTTCTTTACACCATGAAGGGTGGAATTATCCTTGCATTTTCCTGGCTTCAGTCAGCCCAGGGATCCCCTATTTGTCAAATACTGAGACAGGCAGGAAAAGGATGCTCCGTCAGCCGGGTGCCGGTGCCCAAAATAGGAGGAAGGATATGAGCGGCCGATCCCGTCACCCGGGAATCGGCTGCCCGGCCCCATCAGCCGGGTGCCGGTGAAGCAAACTACGAGGGAAGGGGGAAAGGATGAAAGAAAGAGGGGAATGCGGTTCCGTCATACGGAGACCGTTTGCCGGAGTTGATCATTTGTGTATTAATACAGTGGTTTTATTTATATGCCTTGCTTAAATTATAAGCCTGTCCCTACGTTGTTCCCTACACCTTCGCACTGCTGGCCTCCCACGTTTTGGAGTTGGCCCTTGGCCGGCTTAAACGTACTACTCCATGTCCGCCGGCCACGTGGTTTACCTGGGGTCGTTTAGTTGCTCCTTGTTTCTTCCGTGATTACGACTGTTCTCGTTAAGTTCTCCAAACCGACTTCCCATTTGGCGAGCAGTCAGAGCTCCTCGAAGCCCTTCTCTGCTGCCGATCGCGGCAGCGGCCTTTCCGCTGCTCTCATGTGAAGCTACAGCCTTCTCTGTTGCGGTGGCGCTGTGGGATGTGTTTGAGGCGGTGTTGGCTCTGTCGATGATGGTTTGGCGCTGTGTGACGTTGATGTGTTCGAGACGGTGTTGGCTCTGCCGGTATAATGGCTCTACCAATGATGGTTTGGCGCTGTGTGACGTTGATGTGTTCGAGGCGGTGTTGGCTCTGCCGATGATGGTTTGGCGCGGTATGATGTTGATGCGTTCGAGGCGGTGTTTTTGTGATGAAACCTATGCTTTAGCTATGTATGTAACTTATGTCCTAAGTGCCCTCCGTGGGTCTTAAATTAATCCTTAATCTAACCTAAATCCTATCTCACTGAATATTCTTAACTAAGCATATAAATATATACCTGAGGCGAGGCCCCATGACGGCTACCGCACAACCGATAATGCGAATGATTGATAAACTTATGGCAAGTGGCTAGGAATAAAAGGTTAAGAAAATTAAGAGGGAACGGAAACCGGTACATGTTTGGTTTATTTTAGATTGTCTTTGTGGACCACCCTCCTTTAAATTTCGACTATGGTCCTCATGCTCGCCTCGATAGGCGACTATGCACTATAGTGTGAGTTTGTTCCTAGGTCTCCTGTTTGATTTCACTAGGACTTTACCCCTACCTCGACTACTCTGTTCTGGCATAAAGCGTTTTCTCGTGGATCTCGGGCATTTCTTAATTTGTCCGGAATCTCGTATTGAGGGTCATCTGGGTGTGGCTGTATGAATTGAATGGATAGATTTGATATATCTGGCTGTGGTCAGCAATATCAGCTCTACGGTGTCATTTATGCCTTTGTCGATTTTCAAGCATCTTGCAAGCTCTGTTAGCGTGCTATGAAACCGTTCTTGTCCGTTGGAAACGCTGTGGAGGGGCGGCGCATTCGAGATGCTGACGTCAAAAATGATTTTCCAGCATGGCATATGCGAGTTCAATGATGATTCAATTTTGGTTAGTTGAAGTACTAGTTGTCAGCTACTGTATGGTTCTACTAGGAATCTGTTACACCACAGAAAATGTCAATGGGAAATAACTCTACGACATGGGCTGAGATTGGTGTTTCACCGAGCTCCTGTTTTTTCGGATTTCTGTCATACTTCGCTTTGGCACATGTTTTGCAATAAGCGACGATTTTGCTTGCAAACTTCGCCATTTTCGAGAAGTAGTACTCCGAGAGTACCCGCTTCACGTTTTCCTAGCCCGACCTGTGAGCTCTGCTAAGCTCTGCAGTGAGGATTTCTTTCCTCTCTTCGACTGCAAAGATATCAATGACTCGTTTTTGGCAGTGCCAAAACTTTGTGGACGGAAATCTTCGGACCACTTCGTCCATAAATTATGCCAGTGTGCGGAGGTCACAGTGAAAGGCATTTACACCATTAGGGATGATGGTGTTGGTGGGTTCTTCAAGCAAAGCTTATTTGCACGAGAAGTTTATTGAGTGTAGTTTCACACGCCTCTTCCCAAAACTTTATGGTTTTGGAAGCAGCTCACGGTTTTGTCCGTTGAGTCGATAGTGTGTGTGAGCGGAAGCTCGTTGTGTATCGTGTTCGCACTCGACTCTGGCTCTTAATCTCTGACAACATTGAGCAGTTGTCTTGAGAGGTTGTTGTCTTTGCCGGGCGTGTAAAAAATTCTCGCGCCGGTCTCGTCGATGTGTGTTTCCCACCTTTTGATTTTTGCCTCCCTCTCTTCCCTCTTGGGACAGCACTCCACCGATGCCGTAGGCTAAAGCATATGTCGTTTCATCAAACGTTTTTTTGTAGTCCGGATATCTGAGGATGACGTCCTCAGATGCCAGGGTATTATGCAGTTTCTCGAAGGCCCGTCGTTGCGCTTTTCAGAATTGCACATGGATGCTCCTGGATCTGAAATGGGTATCGCTATTGATGCCAAATCTTTGATAAAGCATCTATAGTAGATGGCCAGACCTAGGCGCCACCGTTATTGGTGACGATGAATCCTGGGAAACTGACGCACGACTTTAGGTGAAGTATTTCTATTGGTCTATGGACTTTAATCTGAGGGACCTCTGTCTGAGTTATTGTGGTTTGAATTGCAGCTAGTTTAATAATTTGACGAAAATCATTTTCCCTATGTTGGCTGTCTGTGGCTTCCTCTTGCAGGGCATGGTTAACATGGTTTATTTTGGTGTGGATTAAATTCCATGTGTGTAGACGTAGATGTGCTAGCGTTAACACTTTTTGGCCCTTCGGTCTTGGATTCAGAGTCGCTGTCGATCGGACTATTATTTCTATAATGTTGGAATGCGTTACTCATGTGGTGCTGTGAATGCAAAACCACTCAAGAGAACTATAGCATGTTGAAGTCTTTTTTACCATGCAAAGATTAAGTAAGGCGAGGGGATCGCGGGGGTTGAACTGTTGTCTGGCAACAGTGTGAGAGAGCTCGTCGAAGCTGAGCTGTTGCCTTGCCAAACAATGACAGGGAGAGGGGCTCGCGGGGGCCGAACTGTCTTCTGTCAACAATGTGAGGGAGCTCGTCGCAGCTTAGCTTTCAATGACAAGGAGAGGGGCTCGCAAACAAATTTTCGCTGCAATGCACGAGCGGCGTGTCCTGTTCGCGCAATGGAGTAGGGAGAACAATAAAAAAAACACGACTGTTGCGAAGCTAACTCGAAGAAATCAAGTATAAGCAGATATATAAAAGCCGAATTAAATGCATACAATTAATTAAATTATTAATGGTGTCTTTTTCTTTAATAACCCAGCTCAATCAGTTTTTGAATCGCAATAATTGTCAAACTTGTAACGTAAATGTCGTTAGATTTTTTTCTTTATGTTGTTCGGTTCTCATTTTCAGTTATACCAATTAATTAGATGTCGGGTGGCTGGTCAGTCGGTCAACAAGGTCGCTTACCACTGGATATGGGAGGATCATAGATGCTGGATGCCGGAAAGGCACCTGAGCAACCCTGATTTGTGTAGAGCCGGTTGCCTGTCCCTATCCACTGAAGATTGGGATGTTTGTGTTGGATGATTATCCTCCTTTCAGCTTCTGGCCTAGGGACTTAGATAGCGATGAATAAAATAAAGTGCTATCGGCGGCTGCCGGAGTTATTTTCAGAACGAGCGAGTGCTATTAATTCTGACGGCAAAAGTAAACTGCAGTTAAGGGTTAACATAAATAAGCTTCATATCGGCCTCACCAATATGTAGAGTTTGCCGGCTATGTGTCAGTAGTTTGGCTAGCGCTATTCATCGGACGATCGGTCATTGCCGTCCCCCGGTTATAAAGATAATTTGTAATTAGTAAATGCTCCGCCATCAGACGATTTTGAGCACCCTTGCTAACCAACATTTCTTCATAAATACCGAAATAATTTCCGATTTGAAAAATCTTAGGTATATCGAGATATATTGACAAAAATATCTATCACTAGAAACTACATTATTAATCCCAACTTTCTATATCTTATACTTCCCGAGATCTCAGCGTTTCTACAAAAAGCGAAGTAATTCGAGCTTTGCGGGTATTAGATGCTCTGAGATTTTAGCGATTATAGTTTACCGTGATTTGTGGACGTTTGAGTGGGCGTGGCGAAATGTTAAGATAACCTTCCCGCCAGCACATTGGTCGCACAGCTCAACGCTATTACACAAATGTTTAAGCTGAGTGATTCGGAAATGGTGATGTCCAAGATTGGTTACATTCTCCCGAAAGTTTGCTGACATTGCCTGTTTAGGAATTTCTATTCTAGCTTTTTCCGTGTATTTTAAAGAAAAAGCGCGCCTGAACACATATTCAGATGGACGACGAGGAGTTTATTGACAACATAATTAAAGGGGTTCGCGATATTCTTTTGAGGCAACAGGCGCACATGCACTGTTTTAACTCGTCTACTCAACGATTGCAGGATTGCATTTGTCAAGGTGGCTCTACGTAAGCCATCACTGCCTACGTCTGGATATGCCAAAGTTTCTGTTGGGAATATACCTAGTTCAGCCGAGAATAACGAGAAAATAGAACATCAATTTAAATGAATAGTTTCCCTCAAATTACGGTATCGATGGCATATGGTACAGTCTTGGGAAGAACTTTTGTAACTTTAAGAGAAAATGATTGTTCAAATGATAGAAATTTAGAAAATGATGGTACAAGTGATAGAAACTATAAGAGATACAAAGTTTAGATTGAGCATGAAGGTTTTAGAGGTCCTTACGCATCGCAAGTTTATTTCCCATCCTGCCACGCCTGTCTAAAGCCCACAAATCACGAAAAACTAAATCGCTGAAATCTCAGGAACTATTAAAGCTAGAAAGTTGAAATTAAGTATTTTTATTCTTGAGATGCCAGAGGATCTTATAATGTTATTATAATCCGGCCACATACACTCTTACGTCCACCAAGCTCAAAAGACGGTTTTCGTATAAGTGATAGAAAGTGCGGTAACCATGTAGGTTTTTATGTTGCCCCAAATGCGAATTTTTTTCTCATCTAGCCACGCTCACCCTAACGCCCAAAAAAACCCGAAAAACAGAAAATGCAAAAATCTCAGTAACTATAAGAACTAGTTGTGTTTAAGAATACATATTTTAGAGAGGGCACGACAACTCGACACAAGTTTTTATCTGGCTCTAACGCCCACAAAACCCGGAAAACTGTGGCGTCCATATTATTATGAATGTCTTCGTTCAACCAAGTACATTTTTTTTTAAATATCTTTTAGATTTACCAAAGATATTTCAAATCGGAACAATATTTCGCAATTATGAAGTAATTTAGGTTATAAGGTCTCACGGAAATTGAAGTCACCATCAGTTAGGCTTTTTCTGACAAAAGGTGGCGCTTTATGCATTTCCACTAGCAAAATTAATACTTTAAAAGTGTATTAATCAGTAAAGAGTATGTTATAGTCGTGGCACTCGACTATAGCGTTTCTTCTTGGTTTCTCTGAGTTGACACGATTATACTGTTCAATTAAATGAATATAGCGCTTATGGCTGTAAATAAAGTCTAATATTGCTATTATAGCATAGAAACATAAAACTGTTCCGTGATGGAATCCGGCACCATTTGCTATTCCTTTCATTTTATTTCTCAATATGTAATTCTAAAGCGGAAAAGAACATTTTCCCTTTTCAGTTTTAATGTAGTTTTAATGAATACTTTTTAATATGTTGGTAATTGACAATTGTTGGACAATGACGAGCTCAATGAAATTATTATTCCCCTCAGCAGTGTACGAGTAAGTTAATCACAAATGAAGAGTACGCTTTAAATCGTTGAATCCTCCCCGAATCTAAATAATTATGTAACTGTTTGCTTCAGCTCAAAATTTCAAAGTGCAATCCGCATTTTCCCATTTTATAAGATGTACATTATAGAACTGAAGAACGAGCTGTTCAATCTGAGGGGCAGGCAGTTTTAAATGCTCCAGGATTTTAAACAACAGAGACATTTTTAGGATTAAACATTTTCTCAACAGAAAACATTTCAATTTGGTGTCCTGCCAGCAATTTTTTTCCGGCATTCGATGGTTAAAAAATGTCAGATATGGCACGCTTTTCTTAACTGGCCATAACGATACAGTAAGTCTAGCTAATAGTAGTGCAACTATTCCATAAATTATTAACAATGTCACAGTGACAGACATAATAAAAATTTACAGTGTTGCTGTGTAAGAAGGTTATCTAAAATCATACAGTAGGAAAGTGGAATTAGAAAGGGGAAAAACTAAATAATTCAACTAATGGGTCACGTCTTATTCTCGAATGAGAAAGCAATTGCGTTACAAATTTTCGCGTCAAAAAATTAACGGTTTTCTGTTTTCGTTTTCTTAAATGTTACTTATTCAAAAGTTATTTGTACCGCGAAACATAGTTGTGTTGCGTGATGGTCGACGAAGCTGACCGAAACTTTCAGCTCATAGTGTAAAGACGTATCTGAGTCTTTGAAGATCTTCAAGTTGAATACCGTGACTTAAGGAACATCGCTAGGCTTTCAGGTTGCCCAGAGAACTCCGCATCTGATAGCGCTATCATTCCGCTATTGGCATTTGAAGTGGTTTGGTTACCCGGAAAATATTACTTTCAATTTCGATTAGATGCATAGATCTTTACTAGATCTTCGTTCAACAAAACGAAATATACTTTCGGTGACTGCCCGTCTTTTCGATCCATTGGGCCTATTGTGTCCTTTGATCACAAAGGTAACAAAGATACGAATCGCTACCGATGAAGTTACTATCGTCGTAGGAAAATTTAAATGCAACTTTACAGCCACATCTAAAGTCGCTCCTCGTCCCACTGTATGGTTTTGGCCCGTGGCGATTCCGGTTTACATCACTGCTGTGAAAGTCGTTTGGGGACTCGTCAGGTGCTCGGCGCTTTTCGTATAGCCAGCGATTTGCTCTCGTCGCTGGAACTAGCTAGAACAAGGACA